>NC_081435.1:49618097-49793097 GCF_949786415.1 Peromyscus eremicus | reverse complement strand
TACAGTTTGCCTGCCCTAATGCACCTCAGCCTCGGTTTCCAGGGAAACAAATGGATGTCAGAGTGCATACAACCTCCAGCCTGAAATGGCAGCAATGCCCTGGTGACCTGTTCAACTCCCCTGGGACAAGTGGCCAGGTTTTCTGTGCTCCTCTCAAGAGGAGGGAAGAGGTAGGACAGACCGTGAGTGAAACCTGGCCACTGTATCTCTTTGCTTTGGAGTTGGTACAGGAGACTTGCAGGGCTCTTTTAGAGAGGCTAAAACCCACAATTTCTGGGGAGGGTGCCAGTTCAGCTTCTCCCAACCTCCAAGCAGGATGGCCGCTTGACTTTCCAAGCTAGACAGAGCCGCCCTCACTTACTTGAGCAGCAGGATAACCCTGCACACTCCAGGGCTGGTGCCCACAAACACCCATAAGCAAAGAGAAAGGGTTCTTGTTCCCAAATGTAGAACAAGCCGTACTTCCTCCTATGCAGCTGGCGTTTCCTCAAATAGAACAGGATTTGAGCAAACGGCTTTCACTGGGCCTGAGCTGGCAGGAAAAGCTGAGTGTGGCTCAAGCGTTCATCAGCGGTGATGACTCAGCCCCTCACTCTCACTTCCCCATCCTTTGTGGCCCGACTTTTTCCCACTTGTCATGCTCAACCGTCAAATGCCCTCTGCCAGGACCTGTTTTGCCAATGTTTTCGGATGTCCTAACTGCTTAACCTCACTTGGGATTGGAAAGGCCACACCCCTGCCTTTCTTTCCTCTTAGGTCATCTGCACTCTGCTCCAGATTCTATTTTGAAATTGATTAGCTCTCGACTGACAACTCAGGTTCATTTCCAGAACACCTTCTGTCTGGCTGTGCCTTCATCTGGGATAAATGAACATTTACGTTGGGCCTGAACCAGAGGCCTGGGCATCTTCTGGAACTGTTTGCAGCATTTGTGCTAATGCTTAATTGCTGTCAAAATGAGCTGAAAGATGTGTATTATGAGTGCTGATTCAGCAAAGATTCCTGAGACACCCTGCATTCTACAAGCTCCATCCCCCAATTCTCCATCTCTCTACCACCAGGAGCTCTTTGAAAACTTTTAAAAATGCATTAATCATTTATGTGTCTGTACATACATCTACATTTAAGCCATAGCACTTACGTAGAGGTCAAAGAACAAATTGGGCAAGTCCGTTCCCTCTCCCCACCATCTGGGTCCCAGGGACCAACTTAGGTCACTAGTCTTGGCAGCGAGCACCTTTGCATACTGAGGCTTCTTGCCAGTGTCTCCAGTCATCACTTAGGAAGCCAGGAACTGTACTTGGGCTATAGATACGGAAAGCTCAATTCACCCCCAGGATAGAAAAGACCACAACAGAGCTATTCTCAGGACACTGAGGGAGTCTTAGCGAGAGGTAGAGCCTCAGTCCAGCTCCTGCCTCATCTCCTGCTTAGTGTGCAGCACTCTTCTACTCTGCATTCACTCCATTGTTTCTGCTTCTCTTCCCTCTGCCTAGAGTGCCTTGGCTAGATACTATCCTCCAACAGCCTCTAAAGGTCTTCCCCAACCATCCACCCTCTCCTTAGGCTCCCCAGCTATATCCCAACAGGCCTGGTTACATTACCTTTTCCCCCAGAAGCAGATTGGCATTCACCATCTGGCATGACTTTGTTATCTGTGTGTATGTGATACATGTTGCCTGATTCCCCAAAGCAAAAATGCAATCTGTACTTGCAAGGGTGTGAGCTTTCCGTCTGTGTCCATCACTATAGCCTCAATGCCTAAGGGGTGGGGTGGGTGGTGAACGGATAGAATTTATGGAGAAATGCGAAAGGCTCCATAAGGATGCAGCTTTAGGAAGCAGGGAGGTGAACGGTTATATAGGTGAACATTGCCCATACAAAAGCAGAAAGTGTAAAGAACTGTTTGGAGCGGTAGTGAATTGCAAGATGGAGGGATTCAATGGAAGCTGAACAAGCCCTTGCAGAGATTTTTGGATGCTAACTTTGCTAAATTTTTTTTTGTTCCCCTTATAACTTTTATTGAAACCTAATCCCTAAATTTGCATGTTGGTGGTATTTGGAGGTGGTGCCCTCTGGAGGCAATCAGGATTAGACAGGATCATGTGGGTGAGGCTCTTTGTGATGGGACTTGCAGAGGAGAAGGGCTTGGGCTGGTAGCCCATTGTTGCCTTGCCACGTGATTCCTTCTGTCACATTACGGTAGAGGCCAAGGCCTTAAGCAGATGCCTGCACCATTTTCTTAGACCTCCTGGTCTCCAGAACTGTAAGTTAAATACACAACAATTCTTAGTCAGTTGCCTAGTCCGCTGGATTTAATTATGGCAGCAAAGAGCAGACTAAGATTAGCAGTGACAAGCTCACTGATCAACTAAACCCAAAGGAGATGGCAATCTTGTTTCACAAGACGTCGTCTGCCTACGTAGTGAGGGAACAGAGGAACTGCTGGGCCCTCTCCTGGGCTCCGTGTCAACACCCTTGTTTTAATACCGTCGCTACTGCTCACTACTCATCACGAGGCAAGCATTTCACAAGTACCATCTTGTTTGACCTTCACAACTTCAGGAGGCATCTTATCTTCCTCAGTTGGCAGATGAAGCCATGCGGATAGAAAGAAGCAGATGACTTGAAAAGCAATTTGAACCTCGGAGCTCTGTCCCTACAGCCTTCAAGTCCAAGACCGAAGAGTGCTTTCTTAGGGTGCTTTCTTACAGTTCCAGATACTTTGCTACATCTCATTTTCAGACGTAGGCCTAGAGGCCGAGTGCAGAACACCATGCTGCCTGGGTAGAATGTTGTATTTTGTCTTCTCTCCCTGCTGCCTCCATTCCTGGGACAGTCACTGGGGAGGCATGGATGGCCGTCCTCAATTAACTTCCTTGGGTCTCCATGCCTTTAAGTGTCACTTTATTCAATGACTAATCCCTGTCTTCAAGGATGTTCCAGGGGCGTAGGGAAGTGAGGAAAGGATGAAAGACAGACTGGAATCTGTGCTAAGGAAGTTTCTATACAAAACATCTGCCAGTCCTTCAGCTGGCTGGACAGTGTTCTCAGAGGCAAGGCAGAGGCCCTTGGCAGGGCACTCCCAGATCGTCCTTCATATCCCCTTCGAGAGGTCTCAGAGAAGCTCTCTCTCTTATGTCAGATTCCTCTCCATTAGGCTCAAAGCATCCTTCCTCTCTTTCTTGGCCCCTGTCCCAGCAGCACTCTCCAATTTATCCGGGTAATTATCTGCTCAGCCTCTGTCTTCCTCGCTAGAAAGCAGGCTCCTTGAAGAGAAGCCATGTCTGCTTTTTCTCAGCACTGCAGTCTCGAGGCTCAGCACAGGGCCTGATCCTGCTAGCTGTCCTACAAATAGAGACTGAGTAAACACACGTAGAGGTAGTCAGAAGGCAGTGACTGGGGAGTAGCAGGGGGCAGTTCTTTAATCCCTTTAATATCTTCTTGTGCAACTTATGTAATATCTGTTTTATGTCCTTTGCAAGATAGTGAACTAAAACTAAGTGCTCTGTAAGTCATTAAGGGCTGGCTATACCAATCATTTCTAATAAAGATGAAGAGGCTGACTGAGCCTATTCCGAGGGTTTCTAGCATGTTCAGGAAAGCCAATCTCCAAAGCTGAAGCTGAAGTGATCAAGAAGTATCTTATGCCCTCTCCTTGATTGAATTCAGTGGTCACGGTAACCTGGAAATTTAGTCACTACCGTGTTACCAAGGCCAGCCGTGGACCGAACCATCTCCTCAAGATGGCTCAGAGGTTAAGAGCACCGACTGCTCTTCCAGAGGTCCTGAGTTCAATTCCCAGCACCCACGTGGTGGTTCACAACCATCTGTAATGAGATCTGGTGCCCTCTCCTGTATATATAATAAATAAATAAATAAATAAATAAATAAATAAATAAATAAATAAATAATAAAAATGAAGCCATGACTAAGCCGGAATGGGTGCTGTGGTCTTTGCAATTAAACCTAAGGGCTCATGGTTGTTGTCAGAACAGACAGCCTGTATGAGCACATGATCTGGAAAGGAAAAGGCACATCTCCGAGTCTCAGTAGCCTCTTAGGAAGACTGTGATAAGTAACCAGCTGCGGATATAGAAATGTCTTCAGAGTTGCCAGAGTAAACTTATCACCTTCTGAGGGAAGTGCATCCATCAACTGCACCCATATTCAATTAGTGTTAAGTATTTTAATGACCAACCTTTACTACTCTCCGAGACAATTCCTGATTTCCACGGACCTGGTAGAAAGAACCCCAGATTTTTAAGGCTGAAAGCTGGGTGCAAATTCTCGAAAACGAGCTACTAAACGTTAAGTACCTGCTGTGCACCAGGCATGTGCCAAGCACGTGATACCACAGTGGCCTGTACTGCCTGGGCAATCCTTGGAGAGAAGCCACTCCCATTTTATAGATAAGGAGTCCACATGCCCAGCTAGGGTGACAGAGCTCAGATATAAGCTAAGTCTTGTCCACCTCTAGGCGGAATGTGAATAAACACCTGACAACAGGGTAGTCATAGCGATCAAATATGCACTTGAATCAATGTCATGTTTCATTGATTGACATGCAGTCAAGGTTCAGCTCCTCAGACAAGCGGTGCTCCTATCACCTTAAAGCGTGTTAGTCACCCAGAATGCAGAGTCCCATTCCAAACAATGGAATCAGAATCTGTGTTTACCCCCAGGTGATGTGTGTGCACATTGAACTGGAGAGATCCTCCGATGTTACTAGTAGGAGGGTATAAGTTACAGTCATGAGCATCTGCCTCGTTACTGTCTTCTTATCCAGTTAGTGGAGTCCATCACGCTCATCACTTCTACTAGGCTAGTCCTTCTCCACACTTAATGTGAGAACCAACTGAGGGTTTTAAGAGAGTGCAGACTCTTAACAGCAGGTCCCGAGTGGCCTCCAGAATCTGTATTCTTGATATATTCCCTGATGGCGAAGGGGGCCTATTGTGGAATATTAGTTTAAGATGTGTTACATTCATTTATGCTGTGGGATATTTGTTTACTGATGCAAAGATGTGTTGCATTCTTTTTTTTTTTTATTTTTCTGAGACAGGGTTTCTCTGTGTAGTTTTGGTTCCTGTCCTGTATCTCACTCTGTAGACCAGGTTGGCCTCAAACTCACAGAGATCTGCCTGCCTCTGCCTCCCAAGTGCTGGGATTAAAGGTGTGTGCCACCACCCAGCGATGTGTTGCATTCTTTTATGTTGCATTTGTTTACCTCTGTGAAGCTGTGTTACTTTGCCTGCCCAAATTACCTAGTTGGTCTAATAAAGAACTGAATGGCCAATAGCTAGGCAGGAGAGAGAAATAGGCAGGTCTGCCAGGCAGAGAGAATAAATAGGAGGAAAAATCTAGGCCCAAGAGAAGAGAGAGAAAAGGAGGAGAGGAGGACACCAGGGACCAGCCACTCAGCCACACAACCAGCCATGGAGCAAGAAGGAAAGAAAGATGTATAGAATAAAGAAAGATAAAAAGCCCAGGGGCAAAACATAGAAGAAGAAAAATGGATTAATTTAAGTTAGAAAAGCTGGCTAGAAACATGCCAAGCTAAGGCCAGGAATTCATAAGTAAGAATAAGTCTCTGTGTATTCATTTGGGAACTGGGTGGTGGGCCCCCCAAAGAGTGAAAGAGAGAAAGAAAGAAAGAAAGAAAGAAAGAAAGAAAGAAAGAAAGAAAGAAAGAAAGAAAGGTAACAGCTACAGAGGCCCTGGGCCCTGGATTCTGTTCTTAGTGAAGGAGGAAACTGACCGCTTTAATCTGCAAAGTGGAAAAGAGACCTTGTGCTTGGATGGCCACACCAGGGGCCAGCACATCTAGTAGGCCCCACCTGGGGCAGAGGCATCTCTGGCCTTTTGTTCTCAGCACCTTGCTCCCTGTCCGTCACAAAGGAAGTAAGTGTCAACACTCCTTGAATGAGTTGATTCCAGTCAGCCCTCACCTTTCTCCTGCCTAACAGTGGCTTTAAGACTCAAAAACCCCTACACTGCACCCAAGACCCTCAGAGTCCTACTGGCCTGGCTCTTCCCTACCCATCCTCTCCACCCCATCCTAGCACCTGACTTTCTCCTGTTTCTCAAACACTGAGCCTGCCTAGAGTCTCGGTACCTACTCTGCTCTCAGCTTGGAATGCCCTTTCTTCTGCTTTTACACACCCGTGTTCACCTTGCCTTTCATAGCGCAGCTCAAATTTCACTTCCTCAGCCTGCCCATGACTGACCTGTCTAACCTGGTGCATCCATACCCCATCCCAAAACTAACATATAGCTTTTTCTTTCTTAGACATAGCCATTAATAATAATAATAATAATAATAATAATAATAATAATAATGCACACACATATATATATTTAGTTACATGCCATTTCTCCTATTCACTCTCTAATTCTTTATGAAAGCATTGGTACATAGTAGGTGCTCAGTAAATAGTTATAAATACATGAATGATCTAACATATTTGCTTCTGGTGCAGAAGCCAGGGAAAGGGGAGACTGAGTACCATGGTAAGGAAGCAAAGAAAGCCATAGTTGCAGAGGAGATGCTGTTAACTTCACTCTAAAGAGTAGAAGGAATCTTCCAGCAATGGTAGGTAGAGATGACTGCCCAGAGCAGAAAAGGCAGTGTGGGCAGGCCCTGAGGCTTGGGGAACAGTGCACACAGTTACCCGGTGGAGTCTGTCTGGCCTGTTCCTGCCTCGCCCATGCCTCTGGGCAGGACAGCCCATTTAGGTGTAACAGGCCTGGCAGGAAGACTTCTGCAGCTCAGGAAGATGAGGTCACTGTCTCTCTCAGGCAAGTTCTTGTCGCACACTCTCAGCCTGGAGGCGACCAGCCTTCTGGGGGGTGGGGGTGGGGGGCGATGATGACACATGCAGGTCTGGAGTCTTCCACCAATGTTTGTCTCCAAGCCATATAGGTAGCAAGAGGGGAGACTCACAAACGCAGTCCCCCAGATCCTCCCTAAACCCAGGCAGTTGATAAAAAGCCAGCCAGAGTTCAGATGAAACAGATGTTCTAGACTGAAAAGCACTGAAGTAGACAGTGAGTTGTTTATCACATTTACTCTTACCCCACTCCTGGCTCCCGTCCCTAAGCATCAGACCGACATGTGTGCATTAGGGAACTGGACGGCTTTGTGTGCCTCTAGGTCTCTCTGGAACCATATTCATGGTAATTTTAAAGTTCTATCCACATAAGCCAAGCTTCAGGTCAACTCAGGCCAAAGGTCTAACAATGAATGAATATATCAGTAATAATAACTAAGAATGCTTATTAACTGTGTAATATGCAGTAATTAATTGTCCGTTTGAGAAAACACGCCGCTCATTTTATTCATGGTCCTGTTGGCTCCTTAGGATCCCAGCCAGGGGGAAGCAGGTGGAGCAGGCCCTTCTTCATCCCCCCTCCCCATACTCCTCTGCTACGTCACCTCAGAAAACTTTGTGGTTATAAAGACTAATTAGTGGGCTGGCAACATGGCTCGGTGAGTAAAGGTGCTTGCCGCGAAGCCTGACAACCAGAGTTCGAGCCTCAGGCCCCACATGGTGGAGGTAAAGAACCAACTCGTACAAGTTGTTCTCTGGTGTCCACACACATACCGCTGAACTGAGTGCCAGCCCAGGAAGCCACAGTGCGGAAAGAGAGAACCGACTCTTACAAGTTGTCCTCTGACCTCCACCCAAGCCCAGTGACATGTGCACTCACACACACACACACACACACACACACACACACACACACAAACATTTTAAAACAAGATCAAAACAGAACATACAGAATCCTATACTTTTAAGACAGTGGGAAAGTATGTCATAGTTTGTGTGTCTATGTAGGAATGTCCCTGGAAGAACGCACAAGAAACAAACAAACAAAAAAAATGCCACCCACGAATACAGAAAATAGAGACAAGAAGCGGCTGAAGGATTTTTGTGTCAGTCTGTTTCATTTTGATTCAGGAATTGTGAAGCTACATTGCATGTTCAGGGAAGTCACTTAGGATGGTTTTTAAATAAAAATGAGTTGCTCTGTTGGGACCATGTGAAAGGTTGTTTTAAGGAGCTTTCTGTTGCTGACATGATACTTGAGATAATCAACTTAAAAGAAAGAAGATTAAGTGGAGTGCACAGTTTTGGTGGCTCCAGTCCTTGTTGGACGACCCTGTTGCTTTAGGGCCTATGGTAAAGCACCACGTCACGATGGGCATGCGTGGTGGAGCAGGGTTGTTGATCTCACAGTAGCGAGAAACAAAAGAGAAAAGAAGAAACCATTGTGCAACAATCCCCTTTGATACCACGCCCTTGCTGACCTAGTCCTTCAAACAGAGCTGACCTTTTAAAAGTTTCTATCACCTCCAAAACGTAGGACATGCACCCTTTAAAGCAGAAGATGCTGGTCCTGAACCCAAATCTGCATTGACAATGACAATGAACTTTCGGTTCAGCTCTTCCTTCCCTTGGGCCTCTGTGTTCCTATCTATAGGATAATAAGAAGGAACTTCTAAGTAAGTACTTCTTATTTGAAACAACCCATGATCTACTTTCCCAGCGTTCTAACAGTACAGATGTAAATAAGAAGGGATTTTCTAAAGGCACCCTGTTGCTCTGGCCTCCTGTTGTCTGCTTGAACTAGGCTGTACTCAATTTGAATTACATCATATGTTCTATATACAGAACCAATTTTACATGTTCGTTCTCCCTCTCTCTCCTTCCCCCTCCCTCTTCCCCCTCCCATTCTCTCCACTTGTCTTTTCTGCTGAGAATTCTCTCCTTGCCTCAGCAGAAGAGAAAAACCTGGGTGATGAACCATCTATGGCCTGGGGGTATGGTAGGCTTTCTGAAGGGACACATGTGACCCAAAAGTAGACAGTAAGAGGCCCAACAAAACAAACTCCCCAAGAGTAGATACATACGGAGCCTTTACACTCAGCTTCCCTAGTGGATGGTGTCCCAAGTAGCCAAGTGAGGCTTGCTTCTCACTAGCACATACATTAACACTGAGTAATCTGGGTTTTGATGACATAAGGCATAGATTGGTTTCGTCTGGCAGAGGTGAGCATTCCCATTCCCGTAAGGTCATTCCAGTTTCCTAGAGGGGAAGTTACCTGCTCCACATCGCAGGCTCCCATTAGCATTCCATCCCTGTACCCAAGGCCAAAGAATCAAAGTCCATTTCCTTGCTGGTCCCAGCTTTGCTCAAGCTGCTGGAGAAGAGGCTGCTGGCCCGGGGATGGCATGGGAGATGCGGAGATGCTGGAGCTCCCTTTGAATTCAAGGGGCTGAGAAATGAATAAAAGCAGAGCTGAAAATTTGGCTCTCGGAACCAGCTTGATTTTAAGTTCTAGATACTTCCTTCCTTCCTTCCTTCCTTCCTTCCTTCCTTCCTTCCTTCCTTCCTCCCTCCCTCGCTCCCTCCCTCCTTCCTTCTCCCTCCCTCCCTCCTTCCTTCCTTCCTTCCTTCCTTCCTTCCTTCCTTCTTTCCTTCCTTCCTCCTTTCCTCCCCCAAGTGAAACAGACCTGTATACAGTTTCTAGTACTAGGACTAGGAGAGTCACATCTTTAACAATATGTGAAAACTTTTAAGTCACTGTTGCTTTAAGCGGGCTTCCTGTCTCCTTCAGACTTGTTTCTAAGCTGTGTGCTTTGCAATATAATTTGTTAGCTCTCTAGACACCCCATAAATCATGTAAGCTGCCTTTATTCTTTTCTTCTCTCTGCAAAAACTATCTGCATCATTTCAAATGCTCCCTTGGAGCTCCCCAGTTCTTTCCTCTGCCCAGTCAAATACGCTATGGGAGTGTTCTGTTGATTTTACTCACTTTGTTTATTAGACCCCGGTAAATATGTGAGATTTGTTGAATGAAAATAAATACATTAAGAAATTATGTAAAAATTTAAATAAATTATGTCAGAGGTTGAACAAGGAACAAAAGGTATCAAAAAAAGAAAAAATAATAATCTATGTACAATTGCCAACTCCAGAAGACTGACTGATAAAATATCTATTTGTTTGCTTTTATTTTGAGACAGGGTCTCACATGGCTCAGTCTGGCTTCAAACTCCATTTGTAGCCAAGGCTAGCCTTGAACTCGTGACATTCCTGCCTCTATCTACCCAGTTCTGGAATTACAGGCATGCTCCACAGCCCCAGCCTGATGAGCTATCTTGAAAGGAACCTCAGGGCCTGATCTGGACCCATGACTGGTGAGGAAGGTTCCTGAGAAGACAGGGGATGTGAAAATAGTATAGACCTTGAATGACTCTTGACTCAGGCTCTGCCTCCCTCAGCATGGGGTGGGGTTTTGTATTTTCCAAACCTTAGTCTTTCAGTTTGGGATCTAGGAAGTGATTCAACAATGTGTATGGCAGAGGAGCAAATTCCCATGTCTGCTTAAAGGATTCACGGACACATCAGCCCTCGTAGAGATTGTATTCAATTTGTCTCATGCCTGAGTTCACTGAGCTCACACTCTGAAGGGAGAACCAGTGTGGCCTTGAGTGCTCTGTGTTCTGTGTGCTCCTCTGACCTGAAAACTTTGTAACTTGCAAATATAAAAAAAAAAAAAAAGAACTTCAATGTTCAAAGCATGTGAATTACAGAGGCACCATTAAAGTTTACCTACCACACAGGTTATAGGGCGCAGTCCCTAAAGACTAAAACAATGGGGGTCACCTGGCCGGTTTCTAACCTGGTTTTCATGGTTCCCCAAACTTGGGCAAGCTGATCTGGCTGACAGAGTGTTCTCAAACAAAGCTTTGTTGATTCTCAGCCTACAGGACACCCTTAGAAAATAAATAAGAATAATAAAAATAAATAAATACAAAAATAAGTATTTTTTCTGAAGAAAATAAAATCCGTTCACTTAAAATATTTTAAAACTCAAACAAGCAAATATATCATCATCATTTTTAGTGTGTCTGTTTATGAAGTTATAATTTTCATACAGCAAAATTTATACTGTTTAGGGCTCATGGTTCTCTGAGTTCTGACAAACCATTCAGTCTTACTAATCACTCCACAATCAGGACACAGAACATTCCTATCACTTCACACAGCTGCTTTGTGACCCTCCATGACTCCCAGCAACCGGGGTGACCATAGCTCTATTTTATAAATCTATGGTTTTCCAGAATATCATATGAGTGAAATCAGATGTGTGTGTAGCCTTCCAAGTCAGACTTCCCCCAGTTAGCATGACGCTTGGGAGCATCATCTAAACTGTGGCCTGCACTGGCAGCCATTCCTTTTTGTTACTGAGTAGTATTCCATTACACAAGTAATGTCAGTTTATCAGTTCACACTGAAAGGCACTGGGGTTTTCCAGTGAGGGGCAGCCATGAGCAAAGCCACTATAAACATATTTGTACAGGTTTTTTGTGTACAAGTTTTCATGTCTTTTATGTAAAGGAGTATATTTAGAATACTTACTAAGACTGTGTTTATAAGGAACCATCAAAGCATTTCCCGATGTGGCTGTTTCATTTTACATTCTCAAAAGCAATGTCACAATCTTCAAGTTCAGATGGGCAAAACATCATTTTATATAGGTTCAGCTATGTTGTCTTCATTGGGACTCAAAAAAACTTCCTATCTGTCATGACCCTGACATGAGACTCATGGCTATCGACTCCAGGGTGTCCTTTGTTTGCTTTCAAGATCCAATCTGGAAACGCTGGTATTCAAAGAGAAATTGGAGGTTACTTTCTCAATGTCATTGAAGAGAGCTGTTTTAATCCAATTATAAGCAACTGTCACACCCCAGCTCTGCAAACAGACCCTACCCTTACTGCCCGGTGAAACTGGTATACTACCTAACTACTTTCAACTCCAGGGTAGTTTTCCATCTCTACAGGTTTGGGTTTGGCTTTGTCCTGTTTTGTTTTGTTCTTTGAGGATCAAGAGAAGCGTGCATGGAAAAGGACTTTAGAATTAGAAAGCAACTGAACATGAAGTGTTACTGAGAAAAACATTGCGGGTGATTTCAGCTTTTTACCTCAGGATGCCTGGATGTTCTTAAAGCCTGAAGCCTAGATCCCATTACTAACTGTTAAAAAACAAAGAAATTTGGAGCTTTTCCACCAAGCCCTGCCTCTGTTAGCATTAGTAAAGAAATGTGGGCCCTGAAAGGCCAAGATCGCACAGCTGGAGAGCTCAGGACTCAGAACTTCTGCCCAGCTGTCCTACACAGCTGTCTTCTGCAGGCTCTTTTGCACTTCGCTCCAATGCAACCCACTTTAAATCAATATAGCATGCCAGTCCTTCCACAATGGAGCAATCACACCACTCATTTAACCTCAGTCATCCCCATGGCATCCCCAAATCTCACTTCCTTTCTAGCACGGGTTCTCATCTGCATCCTTGCCTTAGTGGCAGCGTTAATCCCCTCCAGGCAGTAAATTCACTCTGTGTTATCTATGTTGCCTGGCACACAACAGGTCCTTAATAAGGCAGGTTGACCGATGGTTAGAAAAATGGAGTTTCATTGGATTATTCACACTTAGCGGGTTGGACTAAATGATAAGATTTTTAAGCCCCTTGTTTTGGAATGTGCAGATCTTGCAGCCAAATCGGAGCATGAGAATTGTTCAAGCGACTAAATGCAGGACGCCTAAATCCCATTGCCGTGCCACAGGCTCCCAGTCCTGTTCTGTCTCGCTTCTCTGAGAAACATGTACAAATGGCATCAAGTCCTAACTTGCCGAATCGGTTACACCCAAAAATGCTGAGATTATTTAACAATGCCGTAATATGAGGTCATATCGGAGTTCTAAGGAGAGGCAGACTTTCAAAGACTCCAGTTCAATGCCCGGGAGCTATTGTTTAAGAAATAATTTTGGAAAATTAAAAATTAACTCAATAACTAATCTCCTTCAGGATAATTGGTAATGCCTAGTTCTCTAATTTGAAATTCTGTATTTTAGATCCATTCCAATGTCATCTTATTAGTCTTGCTTTTTAGAAGAAATATATGAAATTTTTTTTTTTTGAGACAGGGTTTTTCTGTATAGCCCCGACTGTCCTGGAACTTCCTCTGCAGACCAGGCTGGCCTCAAACTCAGAGACTGACCTGCCTCTGCCTCCCGAGTGCTAGGATTCAAGGCATGTGCCACCACCATCTGGCTAAATTGAATTATTTTTTAAAGGCTTATTATTTTTATTTTATGTGTGCAAATGTTTTGCCTACATATATTTGTAAGAGCATTGCACAGTGACCCAATGCATGTGGAGGCCAGAAAAGGGTGCTGGGTCCTCTGGAATTGGAGTTACAGACAATTGTAAGTTGCCTTGTGAGTGCTGGGAACCAAACCTAGGTCCTCTGCAGGAGTAGCAAGGGCTCTTACCACTGAGCCATCTCTCCAGCCCATAAATTTAGTTGACTCTCAACCACTATAATAACCCACCCGTGTGGGAGAAGGACAGTCATATTTGTCCACCATCTGTGTTCTACATCAAGATCATTCTGCACTTGCTGATGTTCAGGGTTGTCCTGAAGGGGGTCTCACTTCAGGGCAGCAACTTTAGGCTTCTGCTCACTGCTCTATTTCTAGAGACTGAAGCAACGCCAGGCACTTAGAAGGCATCCAGTATTTTCTGAGTGAATAGACCTAGAGAAATACAGCCTCAAAACCTCCCATGACTTACCCAAAGAGAGATAAGGCTGAACATCCAGCGAACAGCGCTGTTTTTGCTGAGCAGAAAAATGTACTCTTATATCTATGGTCTTTGGCACTGTACACGGGACCTCTGGGTTTCCCAGTCAAGCTAACAACATAGAACAATTTTTTCTAGAGCATCACTATGCACAGATACTGAAATAAGCGCCAGTGATCACTACAGAAATAAGGGGAAGCCTTAGGAGAATTAGCGCTGTTCTAAGAGGAGTACTCAGTTAAGACTGAGTTAAAGTTAAGGTCATCACTCCCACACCCAGCTCGCTCAGTCATGTTCCCTATCGCAACCTGTGCTTCTTCAGAACATGAGCTCTCTCTTCAAAGAATCTCTGCTCAGTGAAGCCAGACTAAGCTCATATCATGAGTTTCCTCAACAGTGAGCTGGCATGTTGAGCTTATCTCTTACAGACGCCTCCAAGGCAGTGCTGAGATTGCCACAGCATCCCCTTCTAGCCAAGGTAATGTTATGCCTACCACTGGAGGCACAACTTACTTGCTGGGTTATCTCTCCAGAATTTCCTAGATACAAGCTGAGTTCCTTTGACCTCACAAAAACCTAAACACACATGCAAGGAGTTTCTGGAACACCAAGGAAACAAGCTAGCTTTTATGAAAAGCGGGTAACAAAGCACTTTTATTCCTTTTCCATGGGAATGAAATTACTTTTTGAAATTATTCCCCAAAACCTCACTTTGGCATCTAAATGCAAGATGGAGCCTAGCGAACCACGCCCAATGTTAGTGTCACCGAGCACTCTCCCACAGCAGCAGTCCTGACCAGACCTGTGTAACAGTGTGACGGCAGGAGGCATTGTGCCTTCCGAGGCTGCATGATAGGAGGCTTTGCAGCCCCACTCCTTAGTCTCTTAAAACACTAGCTTGTGAATTCCCATTCATTCCTATTCTTTTATATTCTCACCACCACCACCCCGCCCTCCCACACACACACTACACTTCAAGAATCCCAAACCACTCCAGAGGCTGTGTCTAGGTATTCAGGCACTCCAATTGATCACAGACCCAGCTCACCTCTCAGCCAACAATCGAGAACCCCCAGCTCCGTAAAGGAGCCAGCATGAATATCCAACCCAGAAGCATGATCAAATGAGAACAGCCCCAGCCATCATCGGACTGAAAACACATGGGAGACCCTGTTGTGGAGCATTGTCCTCCAGGGATGACATGACTGTTGCCCTCTTGACCTCTCAGATACTTCGATAATATGCACTAGACCTACACAAGATTAGACCCACTAATGCTCCATTATGCAAGGTGGGTATAGACATGAGTATTTAGAAGGCAACTTGGCAACATGTCCATCTAGCCTAACAATCTGACCAGATTTATGGGACCCAATGTGAGTTCCCACCTAGGAAGCCTCAAATCCAATGAAAGGTTTCAACCGTGTGTGAAATAATAAAATTGGGGTTTTATATTGTAAGGTTAGTTGAAATACCCATGACAATGTGTGTCTATGGCTCTTGTGATCATGTTTTAAAGTATTTCCCATATTGTTTTAAAATAAACTTTCTTATAAATCACAGCAAATTTTTGTGTGTACATGTTTAATGTGTGGGTATAAGTGTGTGCATATACAAGCACATGTGGATGTACATGTGTGTTGATGTCGAGTATCTTCCTCGATTGCTTTCCATATTATTTGGGAATAGGGGTGTATGTATGTAACCTGTGTAATGTATGCATGCATGTGTGTTCACACATGTGCACATGTATGTACAGAAATCAGAGGTCAGCAGGGTATCCCACTCAATCACTCTATGCCTTATTCTCCTGAGACAGGCTCTCACTGGACCTGGAGTGAGGCTGGCAGCCAGAAAGCCATGGTGTCTCTACCCTCCACTGCTCTGGGATACATGCTCTGCATACATGCAGCCATACCCAGCCTTTCACACAGATGTTAAGGATTTGAACTCAGGTCCCATGGCCATAGAGCAAACACTCTTACCCTCTGACATCTTCGTAGCCTCCATTTTATTTTTTGAGACAATCTCTCACTGAACCTGGAGTTCATCAGTTCCACTGGACCAGCTGGCCAGCAAGCCCCAGGGATCCTCCTCAGTGCTGGGGTTATTGGCATGTACCTCCACACTTGGCTTTTTATGAAGATTCTCCTGCTTCTATGGTAAACACTTTACTGAGTCAACCACAGAAACATTTTGACAGTTATAATTCTGAATCAAAACTATGCCTCTCAAGTTGCCTCTCAGTCAAAGAAAATCACAGACATCCTAGGTCAGGTCATTTATTTATGATTGGTAACTACAGCAAGCAAAAGACATTGTCTCCCACCCACAGCTCTAATCATCAATGGATGCCTTTTTGCTTCCTCTTTGGATGTCAGATGCTGGTTATCCAGTCTAGTGGTGCCTCTACTGAGGCCAAAAAGAAAAGACCCAACCATACATTCGTGGAAATCCACAGAACATGTACATAACGTCTTGGGTTGCAGAAAAATTTGCTGACCTCATTGTTCTGCAGTTTATTTTCTTTGCACATCTTGGCTCCTTCAGGAGTCATTGACATCCCTTCTTGACTTTTTCCCCAATATCATAGGCTTAAGTCACAAGCTTGGAGAAAAGTCTAGAATATTAAGTGCATATTATATTCCAGCCACCACTCTGAGGGCATCACACACATTATCACATTACATTTGTGGCAACTTCGTGATGCAGGTGTTCATTATCCCTCTTTTACAGTGGAAATAGCCATAGCTCCAAATGCTGACATCCAAATGTGGGTCTCTTAAGGACCCACAGATGTTAAGACCATATTAGAACCTATGTACACCTCTCAGGCAGCATACACAGAGCAATTGAGTATCTCTGAGTTTACACACACAGAGAAATGATGTCACAGCTGCTGAAACAGTGGGGGAAAGCCATAGATGGGCCAATAGTATAATATGCCCTAGGAAGTCATGCTAAAGGAAGGATATACATACATCTGAGGTTTGGGGATTGCACAGTGCTAATGTCTTCCAACTGCGTTTTCAAATGGTAGTCATTCGCTTAACTCCGTTATCTGACTGGTCCTAATGGCTTCTGTGTATGATGACATTCTCTGCTGTCATTCATGTGAATGCTGGAACTAGCCATTCAAGAAAATGTGTGCAAAAGTCTAGATGGAGTGATAAAGACTGAGGAGATACACATAAAAAGCAATGGGTTCCCAGAGTGAGTATAGAGGTACACATATGTACAGACCTTTCTGTATGTGTTGGTGAGGATGTTGAGTGGGGTGAAGACTACTTCTCTTCTAGGAACTATGCCTAAGCAGCCCTAATTCTTCTGCAAAATGTTTTCCCCATAACTACTCTTCTCTGCCTTCTCTTGTGGGTTTGGCATTCTAGGAAAATTCAAGTGTAGAGGAGATTTCATGGTGATATGTTCTGGGGTGCAGTAGAGCCTTGTTCTTTCTCTTATTCTTGTCTCTGCATACTTTCTACATCTAGTGTCCATATCAAATATGTCCATATGTGATTAATGGTTCTTCTTTGGAAATGCAAATATGTAGCTGTCCACATCTTGGTTTCTTCCCTTCACAAGTAACATGGCCTTGTCAATACACATACACAGACAGACAGACAGACGCATGCACGCGCACGCGCGTGCGCACACACACACACACACACGCACATGCACATGCGCACACACACACACTCTGCTGATTAGTTGAAATGAGGGAAGTTAACAGATAATCAGTCATGGTAGTTTGAATGTAATTGCCCCATAAGCTCATAGAAAGTGGCACTATTAGGAGGTGTGGCTTTGTTGGAGGAAGTGTGTCACTGTGGAGGAGGACTTTGAGATCTCATATATGCTCAAGCCACAACCAGTGACTCAGACCACTTCCTGTTTCCTGCTGGTCAAGATGTAAGAACTCTCAGCTCCTTCTCCAGCACCATGTCTGCCTGCACGCCACCATGCTTCCCACCATGACAATAATGGACTAAACGTCTGAACTGTAAGTAAGCCACTCCAAGTAAACGTTTTCCTTTACAAGAGTTGCATGGTCATGGTGTCTCTTCACAGCAGTAGAAATGCTAACTAAGACATCAGGTTACCCTGGAGACAGCCCTGCTGATGAACTCACAGAGAGAAGGTACTCAGAACCACTTAGCAGTGAAGAGTATTGCCTCTGGAGCCAGACCAAGTGTGTCCATCTCCTCCCTCCACTACCACAAGCTGCTAGATCTTGAGCAGATCACAACTTCTTCCAGCCCTGGTGTCCTCAGCTCAAACTAGGGTTGCTAATAGTTCTTCCCCGAGGTTTTGTGAACACAAAATGAGATCATGGGTTCAAAGTATGTATCCAATGCCTGGTGTGCAGTAAGACCTTGGTAAACATTAGCTGGTTTTATTTATTCTGGAGTTCACATGGTTTAAAATATCCATTATTTATTGAATATAAATTCCAAACACAGTTTGAGACTAAGCACTTTAAAAACATGAAAAATATTCCTGAATGTCCCATTTAACAGGTGGGAAATCTGAGGCACATAGGGGTTAGATTGGGTCCCTAAGTTCCCCAAGCTAATAAGCCTTGGTATTTGTTACTGTCTTGACACAATGTGATACGAACCTTGAGCTCCCAGCCACGTTCTCAAAAAGTTTTCATCCCAAACCCAGAATTAGACCTATGTATTAAATATCTGCTGACCCTTTCCACAGGTCTTTTGGGACTCCAATCCTTCTTGATCCCAAAACCTTTAGAATGGCCCATCAGAACACCAAAGGACCCAATGTGACAGGATATGGCATATGACTCAACACATGAAAAGGATGTTGTCTCCTGCATAAGCTTTCACCCACAGGATCACATTAATGTGAGGGTACATCTGTGTTCTTGGGGTGTTTATGCCCTGGCATCTGTGTGGTAGGATACCACCTAGGTCTGAGCACCATTGAATCTTTCCAAATGTCCTATTTCATCATGCTTGATATTGACCACAGTGGGTGGTGCATTTATACCACAAAAGTTGGTAAGTGCCAAAAATCTAGCTCAGCTCACAGTCCTGCTGGTGTTCTGGACTTAAGAATTGTATGTTAGGGCAGGCAGCAGAACCCAGTAGGGAAAGGCCCATTCCACCAAACCTAATGACCAGTTTGATCCCTGGAACCCACAGGGTAGAAAAAGAGAACCAATTCCTACAAGTTGCCTTTGACATGATGGTGCCTGTGAGACACACACACACACACACACACACACACACACACACACACACACACACACAATAAAGCCTTTTTAAAGAAAAAGAACATGATGGCAATTGTGTAGATTATAACATAAGACTATGGCACTCCAAATCTGCTCTCTGGGACCAACACATAGAAACAGACAGTTTTCTTCTCATCCAACAGAAAGTCACTCATCTCATTGACGACTGATTTTTTTCCCAACTATTGCTCGACTTCCATCTTAATTGTTCACAAAGATATCAACCAACATTCCTGTCAAAACTATATTTGTAATCCCATGGCAACTCTCGTGAGCCTAGATACAAGAAACACACAAATCAGGAAGTGCATTGTTTTAGAACTAATTGCCAATTTGAAAATTATGATTGAAAGTTTCATCATTCTTTTTGAAGGACAAACAAGGTTTTATGGAAAAAAATAATGCAACAGCTCCCCACAGCAGAGAGAGGCACAAATAGATTGCCTATCACTTTGTTATATTGTGAATTGCATGCTATATATTCTTTATTAAAAAAATTATGTGGCAATAAAACTAAGACGGCACACATCCCCAGACACCCTTCAGAAGTCTCTCCATCTGTTTCAAGAAGACTGCCAGGACCTGCCACAGTCACCAGGCTTTGGGCTAAGTGAGGTCACAGTGGGCTGGGGAGGTGCCTGGAAGCCTCGGCCAGAGGAAAGGAAGGCTGATGTTTACAGTGAGGGCTGGCTCCAGAACAGCTTTTGTCTCTTCGGGCCTTTAGTTATTTTCAGATCAGCCTAAAGCCTTTGACCCCAGTTTGAAGTTAAAGGACAGGAAGAGAGGTCTTTTTCTTTTTTTAAATTTGTATTAAAAAATTTTTTTCAGATGCTATATTTTGATCATGTTCTTGCCCCTCCCCCAACTCCTCCAAGATACCCTCACCTCCCTACCCACCCAACTTCGTGTTCTTTCCATATATATATATATATATATATATATATATATATATATATATATGTATGTATATATATACACATACATATATACACATATATATGTATTGATTTTTCTTTCTTTTTTTTAATGAAAGGTCTTTTTCTTTCATGGGAACTGGCCACATCATTGCTGGAGAATTCAGGATGCTGTGAAGACCTAGCCCAGGACATCCCAGAACCCTGGATGGTTCTGTTGAAACTGGAAAGAAAATGATTCACACACACATGCTTTTTTCTCCTGGAAGTTGTACATCCTTCCAGTCTACAGGATACCTGCAATCACACACGTGCCTCTCGGTTTAAGGTCATGCTGCCATCCTATAAGGGACATATTTATTTACTTCATTATTTTAACCACGTGTAAAGAAAACATGTGGTATATAATTCATTCATTCATTGTTTTATGTAATAAGTAAACACCTCACCTCCCAAGGGTTAGCCTGTGTCCTAGCACTATGGGTATAGTGGTGACATGGACTGACAATCTCTGTCTGACATCATGGGACACAACCAAACAGAAAATATGAATGAATATTTTCACATGCATTTAGATAAAAACTCTATCGATATCTTCTCTGCACACTACAAGTTGATTGAATCCATTGCCTTTTTGACTCAAACATGCTATTATGAAATGATTGTTAATGCAATACACACTTTAAAAACATATTAACACATTTGGTTTTCACAACAATCTTATCAATTCTGTTAACACTCCCACTTACCAATGATAACCTTCATAGCTGATAAGCAATGGAGTTGCTCAGTGACACCACCATTCACTAGACAGGGTGTTCAGATGAATAAGATCTTCTAAGCTTGCGTTCCATGCAATTAAATGAAAGTCTAGCCTACAACATGGGCCAGGCTTTAGTTAGTGTTCTCCCTCTATCATTTTTTCTACCTATGGGACTTTGGACAAGAGCTTGTCTCTTGTTTCACATCTCTGAACTTGTTTCTTTATATGTACCAGATGGCCAACCAACTATGCTATGTAATTAATTCCTGGGAAGATGTTAAAAGGAGTCAGTGTTACAGTAAGTGCAACAGTTAGTACAGTGTCCAGGACATACAGGTTCAAACCTAAGTTATCCTGGTGATAATGAGGGAGAAGTTCATCAGAGGGTCTTGGCCTGCCCAGGAGCCCACAGGAGGTCAGCATCTATTATTATCTTGCTCACTAGAGTATGAGCCTAACACACAGGATATGTTGAATATTTGTTTGTTAGTTACTGGTTATTTGGTTGGCTGGCTGGCTGGTTGGTTGGTTGGTTAGTTGGCTGGTTAGTTGGTTGACTCACTGGCTAGCTGGTTGGTTTATGGGCTGGCTGACTGGCTGGCTTGTTGCCTGGCTGGTTGATTAGTTGGTTTGTTAGCTGGCTGGCTGGCTGGCTGACTTGCTAAACAGCCTGAATCATGTTTTATTCTAGGACCTCCTAAAAAATTTGTTCCCCCTGGTTGTGTTCTTGGTTCATCAAATTTCTGACCCACCAGAATCAATGGGTTGCTTTCTGCCCAATGGTGCAAGCTGCTGAAATGTTGTGATCTGTTTTCTATTTGTGGCGATATCCATCAAACTGTCTCTCCCAGAGATGTGTCCCCTGTCCAAAGCATACAAGCATGAAACAGCTTAGTTCTGTGATTCTTAGTTCTATGATTCCAGCATCAGAAAGATATGAGTTCAAATCTCACCTCCACTACTATGGACTTAGAAGAGCCAATTTCATTTTCTAAGCCTCAGTGGAACTAAAAACAATAGTATCTCCATCAAAATGTGAGATTCCAAGAGGGAATCCTAACAAGGGTTCTGTATGACACGTATCATCCACTCAATGTCAACTGTCTTGTACACATATTTTAGTCTCAAAATGCTGCCCATCAAAAGACATACAAGAACAAAAGCCAGCTCTTCCTCACAAGAGCCTTTGTGACCGACCAAATGAACGGTCAGTACCTGTCAGGCTAAATGTTAATCTAGTTAGCACACTATGTATTTTTTATTGTGTGTGTATGTATGAGAGAGAGAGAGACAGAGACAGAGACATACAGAGAGACAGAGAAAATCGGAGAGAGAAACAGAGAGAGAGACAGGGGCGGGGGAGAAGTGGTTTGGGATGCCCTTGGAGATCAGACTGTTATCATTTCCCCTGAAGCTGGAGTTATAGGTGGTTGTGAGCTGTTGAATGTGTGTGTGCTGGGAACTGAGCTTAGATCCTTTGCAAGAGCAACAAGAGCCCTTAACCATGGATCTCTCTCTCCACACCCATACTGTATGTTTTTTAACTAGAATAGAATGTTTCTTTAAAATGAGTAAATCAGAGTGTATTCAATGTAAGAAATAAGTGGTGTTTGTCAAATATGTATAGGTGTGGTTATGCATATATGTACTGGAATACCAAAAATATGAATCATAGTAATATATCAATAGATAAATTTTTGAAACTGCTTTCTAGTCTGATCCAGAGCTTCTAAATACGTGATATAGACACTGTACATGAAGAGTTGGAAAAGACACTGCCGCCCCCTCCTGGACATCTTGATTTCCACAGAGAACTGCCAGCACCTGTTGTCTGTGGAAGCGCGCTAGAAGGGGATCCAAGTTGGTGCTCTGGCCTTGAGTCAGAGGTAACTTTAGGGCCAGGATGTGCAGTTCCCACCTTTAAAACCACTTTGAAATCACAGTGCCCTCCTCTGGCGCCTTCCGTCAGCCTGAGAAACCAAACAGAGTGGCTGCATTACGGAGTCTCAGCTGCCTGTGTCCTTCTTGGCCCTATCTCTGGCGATCTCAGTTGGACAGAGTCTCCATCCAAAATCCCCACCACTCTCTGCCTCTCTGGGGAGAAGACATGCCTCTGAGGAACACGAACCAATGCCAAGTTCTCAGAGCCAGGATGCCCAGCAGCCTCCTTCTGCTCACCCACTGAGTTGCAAAGATTGAGGGCTGTGGGTGCGAATGATGATATCACAAGTCAAACTGTCGTGGTACAAGTCCAGAATCAAGGACTGCCCCTAATGTGCCTGTACTTTGGGGATAGGAAAGAACCAGATATGCCAGGAACCTGTATAACTCTGCTTCACTGTGACCGTCCCTGGAATTGAGGGCTTGTACTAAGTCCCACACACATAGTGATTTACCCCAAACTCCAGGCAGAGAATGAACTGTGTTGGGAGGCATAACACAACTTACTCTGGTCCTTCTGTGAAGCTGTCTTCAGTCTCAAGTGTCCACACATGAAGGACCAGTGTCCCCAGCCACAGCTGGGAGGTCACTGCACTTTTTTAACAGCAAAGTTTATACTAGAAAGAAAGAGATGCATAGCACACCTGCAAAGCAGCTGATAAAGCCCAGACAGAGAAAGAGTTCAAAGCTCAGCTTTAAAATAAATGAACTGACGGGTGGAGTCAATAGATCCCCTTTAAAAAGAGTCGCATTTGTTTGTGTTCTAGATGGGGTTTCTTTGTTCCCTGGGTAATGGGTTGTCCCTAAAGATAGATTTGCTTCAACCATTTCCTTGTCTATGAAATGAAGAAGGCAAACAAATCTTTATCAGCTCATCTGAAGGTTACCTCTGGGCCAGGTACTACATGTACTGAGTACTTTTACATGCGCTGTCTAGCACAGTTTGATGGTGCTTGGCTTAGAAAAGTTGTTTGCTGAAGGTCACACAGCCTGGAAGAAGGAGATTGGCATCGGGGCAGTAATACCACTCTAAACCCTACCTCTCCTTTACCCCTTGCTCCACCCCTGTAAACCATTCTCACACTGCTTCCAAATCTGCTTTCCGAAGCACAGAACCTCCATGTCACTCTCAACGACCTCTACCCCTTCCACAGCTTGCTCTTATCCTCAGGGTGAAGCCTGTCCCTCCACCCCCTGTGGGACTTCTTTTGTCCTTCCTCCCTATTTCCAGACTTTGCTCCAGCCTCCTAATTGATTTCTCCTAATTGGGGGCTTCTCGTGGCATGCATCCTGTCTGTCAATACCAACCTGCAGGCTTGCCCACAGCCAAAATTCAGTAGCTCTCTCTATGCAGAACACAGACATTACTTCCTTTCAGGAAGCCCTCCCTGATGTCCCTTGCTCCTGTCCCAGATAAAGTCCCTGTCCTGAGGACTCACCGTTCCCTGGAACTCGACTCCTCTGACGATGCTGAAGATCCCGACTCTCTTCCACAGTGCATCACATGCCCCTTTCCTCTCTCACCCAGCCTGGTCCCTGCTTCCCTGCCCTGAGGAGCATGTGCTTAGATGGCACTGACTCTATCCATGAAGAGGGGAGTCCTTTCTGCTGCATTTTTAA
Source organism: Peromyscus eremicus (assembly GCF_949786415.1). Taxonomy (NCBI): domain Eukaryota; kingdom Metazoa; phylum Chordata; class Mammalia; order Rodentia; family Cricetidae; genus Peromyscus; species Peromyscus eremicus. The sequence continues at coordinate 49,768,946 of NC_081435.1, read as the reverse complement.
TTCTCAGATAGTTCAAAAAGAACCTGACTGATGCTAGACTGTCTTCTATGCTTTCTCATTTGTTAATTTCTCCATCTTTTGAGCAGTGAAAGAGCGGGCTTAGGCAAGGAACTTTCAGTAAGCAACTGGACTGAGTTTGAATTCAGTGTATATTTTTTTTGCTCATTTTATTTATTATTTATGGAATTCTGTTGAAAAGCAATACAATTCTGTATGTGTGTGTGTGTATGTGTGTGTGTGTATGTGTGTACAATATTTGTTTTTATATGAGCAAAGGAAATGAAGGGGAAGAAAGAAGAAGAGCCAACTAAAGCCCCCAAACTAAGTAGGTATAAAATAGCTTGACAAATGGCTCTTCTAGTGTTGCACGGGATGAGAAACACAGGCTTAAGCCTGTGTGCACACACAGTTACATACTGTGAGGGGGGCTCAGAATGGCAGAGATCCCTATCGCTCCCCACCTAAGTCCTCACATCAGAAACCTCGGAGCACTGTCGTGTGTGCCCCTACCTGTGTGGCCGAGAGAAGAACTACTTTCTGCTTCTCAGTTTATTCATCCGTAGAAAGAAGAATAAAATCAGGGGATACAAAGATCTGATTTCTTCCCACAGATGACATCTCCAAACCTGCTCATGCAGGACAATGACAGCAGCCCGTGGGAAAGGAGCTGTCAGGGGGACTGATCTCAGAGGTCAGAGCTCAGAGCTACAGAGTCTCCCTGCAATTAACATCAAGTTGAGGTTTCTCATTCTTCCGTGATCTGTTCCATTTTTCTCCATTCACCCTCGCATATTTCCTACCCAAATAAACTTCTGACTAATGAATTGCATTATATTCACTTAGCACAAGTACCTATACATAATACATATATATCTATGCATATACAGATATCTGTATCAAGGAGTCAGTATAATGCCTGACATGTACACATGCCTGTGTGCTCATGTACAAATGCATATCTGTATGCATACATAGAACATGCACACTTGAATCAATTGAGAAATATCTGATGGGACAGAAAGCCTCATGTGGAGAGTAAGATGTGGCTGCTGAGGAGACAAATCTTAGTAAGGCTTAAAATGTAACAGCAAATCACATTAATTACAGCAACACCCCTGTATAGTCTTCGTGTCTCAGCCAGCATCAAAGGCCTGAGCAGCTCTGAAACAGCATCAGCTCTGACCAGAGGATACGGCCCTGTCAGTGGGAAAGGGGAGAGATTGTAACCTGAGTCAGATGGGGAATGGCTGTGGCATGGCTTCCAGGCCAAGAGAGCCTTCTTCAGATCTAAGATGTGTAACTGCTCTGGAACGCATGTGCCTGGACCATCCCTCAGGAATGTTTTTGCAAGGACTCTGCATGGGGAGATTAGAGCAGCTAGCCTCAACCACAGCATTCCTCCCGGCCTAGGGAGTTTACAGCTTGTAGTGGGAGCAAAACTGCATCTGTTTCACACAGGAGTGGATTGAATTGTTCCACTTCCTTTCTGGGGAAGAGCACTCTAGAGCAGAGAACAGCTGATTGGGATTGAGTCTCTCAGGAAAAAAATACGTTGATGTATCTATAGCCTTGGTGACTAGATGTAATGATAACTCAGTGTACAAATTCTTCTCACAGACAACATCTAGTAATCCCCCAAAGTCTAAAGACAAGGAGCGTGTGGTCCAGTTAGTCAAATCTAGACTGCTATGTGCAGGTGGAGAAAGTGGTGGCCAGACCTCACGTGTGTTACTCTGCTGAGAGCAGGTGTGAACCTCCTGCCTCACGATCCCTGGAGTTGCTCTCCCAAAATGCATGCTCCTGGACCACGCAACTCACTGAACCAGAGTTATGAGAAGCAGGAACCAAAAGTTCACGGTCAGCTTGTTCACCAGGCAATTCATATGCACACTTGCCTGGAACACTTGGCACACTTCAGTACGCACTTGAATGGCTGGGAGAGTTTGTGAGAGGTAGAGAGCTGAGCTCCAGGAGTTTCCACTCAGATGTCTCAGGGACCGACCCAGAATTTACACTTGAGATGTCAATCAGCTGATTCTGACACTGTGGTCAGTGGAACATAATGTGAACTCACTGCCTAGTTCCATTACCAAAAGCTCAGTTACGATGGTAAGCAATGCCAGAAATAATCTGTGATCCCTCCCCTCCTGACTTCTGCGCTCTTGCTGGCCACCCCCCCCCCCATTTTGTGTAAGCTGATCCTCTCCAAGGAGCATCCCAAGCGATTGCTATGCCATAAGGGGCTCTGTCAGAGGTTGTCTTATAAAGGACACAATACACAAAGCAAATGGGTACCACTTCTCAATTTGATTATAGTCTCTCTTGCTTGATCTCTCTTTTACCTCTCTGCCTTGCTCACTCTGATGATGGGAGTATCATCAAGCTATCAAGCTACAGGCCCCAACTGTGGCTAGCTCCCAGCCAACTGCCAGCAACCACCAATCCAACTCCTGCCAACAACCATGTGAACCAGTTGGAAGCAGTTTCCTCTCCAGTTGAACCCAAGGTGACTCCTCCCTGAGCCAACACCTTGGTTGCGCGATCTTGTAAGCCACCCTGAGCCAGAAGACCCAGCGAGGTCACACTTGGATTACTGCCCTCCAAACACAATCAGATGAATAATCAGTGGTGATACAAGTCGTTCCATGTGGTATGTGGTTACAGATAACTCACAGAGGGGTTTAATAGAGGAGCCACTCTGAAGTAATAAGGCATCTGGGTATTTGATCCATACTTCAAGTAGCTCAGCTCATCTCCCCGCCGCCACCCCATGATAAAGGAGACAAAAGGTGTATATAAATGTAAATAGCCAATATTTAATGATATACAGTATTTACAAGTAGTGTATGGCATAATTCTCAAGCCTTAGCCCTGGCAAGTTTCACTAGAGTTTCTGGGAGGTTGTACAGGAGCCCTGCTTCCAGGTAGAATGGAGAATGTGGATCCCAGTTAGACCTCTGTGCATTCCACCTGGCCCTTCTGGGGCTGTGTCTCTCGAGCTACAGCCATGCTGAATGTCTGTGTCGGCAGTCCCCATGAGCATGGAGCGCTGACTCCTTTGGTTCTGAAGAAAGCAAGCAAGAAAGGATGGGTTCCTCCCCTGGAACTGGAGGGTCTTTCCCTGAGAACACCGATGGGGGCGCCAGGACAGTCCGCTCGCCCTTTCCCAGCACAATGCCTGCCTTCCTCACTTTCTCCAGAGCTGGGGTGAGAGAAGGCATTTTCGGAGCTGTTTGTGTAGCGGAGTCACAGTGACCTGGGCAGAGCTCCAGAATCGAAGCGTGGAGCCAAGATGCTCCTCACAGAGCCCTGCTCCTTCTGGGCACCTCTCTTCTCCATAAAAAGAGGTGAAAACTTGAACTCTCCCAGTCCAGATCTAAGAACATGGGGCAGGAAGGCAGCATCTAGCCGTGGCAAAGTGGTCAAGCAAGGGTTAGTCTCTTCAGAGAGCCAGGCTCCCACCACTGAGCCACCGTGCCCTCTCTGAGGAGCACCCCAAGGGATTGCTGTGCCACAAGGGACTCTGGCAGATGTTGTCCAGCCTGTTCTTAATGGTGTCCTGCAGCTCCTCATCACCCAGCAGGACCGCAGCTGCTAGCGCCAGCAGGAAGTACTCAGTAGCATCATGGGCATCCTAATGCCACGGGGCAAAGAAGAGACATCAGCAGCACTTCCAGGATAGGCTTAAAGTCTGTGCTGAGAACATTAACACTTTTCAATTACTCCACCCCCACATCCCAGTGCCTCACAGGAGTTCTCCCCCCACTGTACTCTGTTTCCAGTGGTACTGTCAATCATGGTACCCCTCCTCCTCGGGCACAGAGGTGGCACCTTCCCCATTTCATCCAATCATGACATAACACCGCACTCGACACAGCGTTTCAAGGACATATACATGACCCAAACCTGACCTGTCCATCCCTCTCTGGAACTTTTCAGTGTGACCCAGCAAGGAAAACTGCCCATGTCCTTTTGGATATGGGATGAGCACCCCAAGTGTGGGCAAGGAATGAGCCCAAGAGACACAGAGAAGTAGGAATGTACAGTGTCAAGGAGGAGATGGGAGGAATTCGTGAAGCTGATGGGGAACAGGATCCAGAAGTACTCAAAACTGAATCCATACTTCAGCTTCTAGCTATAACTGTTTATAGTCATAGTTCAAGGTTTCTCCCCCTCGCGATGCCTGGAGTCCTTGGCTGATGCAACCAGGCTGCGCATTCTTGTCCCTGAGCAACTTGCACTACAGTGTGATGGCTAACTGGGCTTTCACTCACCTGTCCCTCTCTACACACTAGGATGAGAAACAGATGCATCTTCAGGCAGAATGCAAAAAGAGACCCCTGGTTCTCATTATCCTATACTTATTTCAGGCCAGGTACTGAGTTTCACCAGAAACAGCAGGTCAGCAGAGCCACCCTGAGTCTCCCTTTGAGGTCAAAGTTAGACAAGACTCACAAGTCACTGTATTAGTGATAAGGACCTTTGGAAGGGGAAGCCAAACTTGAGGACACAATTTGGGGGTCAGAGCTGTGACAGGATTGCAGGCTACCAACTCAATTCCAGAAGCAACCGGGAGCTGTAGATTGAACTCCAGGCCAGCAAGGAAGAGAAACAAGACAAGAACTTCCTTAGGGCTTGGAGATCCTTATATCCAAGGTGCCATACATGATTATCTCAAACATACTCGTATGTGTGTGCATTTCTTTATACAATGTAATTTCCTGAAATTTCCTACAAAATGTCATGCACTGACTTAGAGCATTTGATAAACTTCTCCAGCAGGACTTAACAGAAAATGGCCTCATGTCCCCAGTGAAACCATGCTTTCATTCATACCTTATGAATCAAGACTGATCATCATGGCCCACTGATCCTCTCACCTCCACTCCAAAGTCCCCTCACTATCTTTCTCAGCAAAGAGTGGCTGAACAGCAGCTCTCAAAAGTCCGTCACGGAGGACTACCACTTACCTTCAACTGGTAGAAAGTGAGTCGGCCCAGGCGATAATACACCTTGGCATAGTACAGTGCCTCCTTGGGACTCTGCAGCCACGGAGGGCAGAGGGACAGAGTCTTCAGGTAGCAGTCCTCAGCCATCTCATACATGTTTAGAGAGAAGTACACAGAAGCCAGGCGGTGAAAAGCGACCAGTTCCTGTTTCTGATCTCCTGGGAATTACAAGAGTAAGGGACATCCTGTAGCCAGCCCTGGCCGTTGTCCACTCATATTCAGCCCCGAAAACTTCGAGTCTACCGGATATCACAGGTTAAGGGCATAGGAGAGAGCACAGAGGAGGTCCCTGCCCGCATGGGGCTTAGTGTTTCAGAGCAAGGAACTCCTTAAATGATCCCACAAATAGAACATTGCTCCTACGGAACGTGTTACAAAATGCTGAGCTGTCTGACTTCTGGAAGAAAATGTTCTCTGTGTTGCAGATGATACTGTAATTCAGTATTGAGAGGGAAGCTATTTCTTAAAACCCATGATAGGTTATGATGACAAGACCAGCTTAATTTAGCAATTAGGAATTGCTTCCAATGAAGGACATTGGGTAGCAAACATCCTTGCCACATGAGGTCTCTTCAGTTCCATGGACTCTACAGAGACCCATTCTCTTTTAGCCTAAGCTTTCATGGCAGTGGCTTTGTGTGTACTTAGGGCTCAAGGTGTTTGAAGTGTGTGTGAATTCATGGTTTCAATAACTAAGCATTTTAATACAAAGTACTTTTATTAACACAGAGAACAAAAGCTCCTCAGCCAGTCCCGTCTTTGGAATGTTCGCAAGGTAGCTATCTCATGCCATCTTTAAAAAAAAAATCTCTTTTAAACTTCAAAGAACCAAAAGCCAAAATTATAAAAACCAGTCCCAAGGAGAGAAAAGCCTCTGATCTGGGAAAATTCAATCACAGAGACACCTGTGTAAGGTGAGCCCCGCCTCCTTAAGCGCCTTGTTCAGGAAGCAATAGATACAGAGTGCTCAGACTGAGCTGCCCAAGGTCCCTCGGGCCTTTCCTGAGGTCAGCCACAAAGCTTTGATGAAGTTTCCTGCCGTTAAAGTGGAGGAAAAAAGGCAAGAGTCCTCTGGTTCAACTAGCTACAAATAAAGCTCACTACCCTCTGTATCGGTTGACCTTGAGAATGCATAGACGTCCCTTCTAGAACCACCACAGAGCTCTCCATCCACTCCTGCAGGGAGTCAAGGCTTCTCTCTGAAAATCGAGACTGCTTTTCCTAAAGTACACACACTCAAGACTGACTTTGTTTTCACTCTTTTTACTTCGACCTTTCCTCCCTGCCCATGGCTTACATTATTTCCCACTAGCTTTCCCTGTAAGCAAAGGCGCTTTTAAATATGTCCTGAGTTAGGTTAATGGGAACTTGACCTTCATTTGCATTTCTACTCCATGGGGAAAATGTGCTTCGGCCCAACTACCAATCAATTAAAAATTCAGCATAAAAAGTCTTTATGTAATAAAGGTATTACATATGCATAGGACAACGTACCATTTACCTCACGGAGGAACGTTACCAACTGTGATATAATAATTACCATTGGCAACGGTGACCTCAGAATGAGGACTTACATCCCTCACCCCATGCTGTGATATTTATATAGACAATTATTGCTCTTCATAACAGAGTTGGGTAGACACTCATTTGAAACCTGCTCTGTTGATGAGGAACAAAACTTGTGGAAATTAATCCTTACATTTCCCCTGACTGCTGAACCTAGGATTAGAGCCTATACAGGCGGAGTCCAAAGCTGGTGCCCACTTCCTTACTAGCCACGCACATGCCCGCATGGTGTTCATTCCTCTGGCTCCCATGCACCTATGGGGTAGGACCACCTACCTGTGAGGACACTCAGCCTGGCAGCCAGGGTGGCGAATTCCAAAGCTTTCTCATAGCCCTCGAGGCTGATCTGCAGCTCCGTCAGTTTGTTGAAGATCCGAAGCTCAGTTCTCACCGCCTTCATTCTCCTCGCTAAAGGAACGGCCCCAGCCTGAGATCCGAGACATAGCGATCTTAATCTACAGACACCCCTGCACTCTACAGGCCTGGCTTTTCCTGGAGGGATTGCGGTGACCACTGTGTTCCCCCGTTACCTTTTCTCAACTGGCTCAGCTCTTGGTGCTTTGCCTAGATGTGACCAGTTTAAGAACTGGAGGTCATCGGACCTTCTAAAATCAGAGCAACTAAAGGCAGAAAGGAAGTCAACATCCTAATGATGAGGATAGCAGATGAAAAAGTAGCTAGGCAGTTTAGGGGCAGGGATCCCAAAAGTGAACAGTTCCATTCTCGTCCTTAACCAGAAGCGGGGCATGTCATCCTTGTCTCCCCAGCCAGGAATGCCAAAAGGCAGCTCTGGCTTATCACTTCCTGAATGATATCTACCTGGGAGGCATCTTAGGGGTGAAGCTACACTACAGACACTAATCCCTTCCAGTGAACAACTCTGGAACAGGGTCTCTAGATTTTCATGGTGAAAATTGGTTATATCCATTCCCCAATTATAGCCCAATCCTAAATGATTTTAAGGTCTAAGCTCTTAGGAGGGAATGGCCTTGGAGGCCATTGAGGATATCAAAGCTCTGTTGAGGCCCCATCAAAGAATAGAACCAACCTCTGGCCCTGGGTAAAAGATGTGACTGACATTCTAATCTGCTCCAAAAATTAGGATATTACAAACAATTGTCTTCCTCCTTAAGAGTTAATCCATCTGGGCCTGCCAGTCACCTAAAGCCATGCTAAGAAGATAAGGGAAGCAAGTGTCCCCTTAGTGAGATAATGTCCTTTTCCTTCCCAGAAACCCTCCCCCCAGGTCAGCCGCCTGGAGGTCTTCTATCAGACTGCTGAGTTTCCGTCATGTAGCCTGGGCTCTTTTCTGAGTCCTAACTCAGAAAAACGTAACATTTTCTTTGCCTTTTTTTTTCTTTTTCTTTCAGATGTTGGGAAAGCTTTCCTGGTGCTTTTTCTGGTGCTCTGATCTTTCTCTATACCACGCACCCTCCTCCACCACGTGGCTACTTACAACCAGCACGGCTTTCCCTCCTCTCTTCTCTCTCCTCCTGGTCTTGCCAAGATTTACAGCTTGCCTGTCTTGTTTTTCTGTTAAACTTTAATAAAATTGTCTTTGGGCTTCTTTCTAGGTCCATTTCTAAATTCTTTTGTTAGCACAGCTAATAACTCAAAAGAGGGAACTCCAGTTTCCCCAGTAACATATGGCACCCAATGTGGGGCTCTCCAAAGTTCCCAATAACTCTGAGGTCACCCGGGGAGTCCTTCATCTCAGCTGATGTGTGGAATACATATATGAGCAGGTGTCTGACAGTGTTCAATAAATAATGCTTTCCATTGTTTTCATAATTCTAGAAGTTTAGGCATGCCACTTTGTGTTTTTAAGCCTTAGTCTTCTTCTTCAATTAATTTATTTTTATTTTATGTATATGAGTGTGTGTCTGCAGGTATGTGTGTGCACAGCATGCATGCTGTGCCTGAGGAGGCCAGAAGATGGTATTGGATTCCCTGGAATTGGAGCTATGGGCAGTTATGAGCCCCCATGTGGGTGCTGGGAACCAAACACAGGTCGCTGCAAGAGTAGCAAGAGCTCCTAATACTGAGCCACTTTCCCAGCCCCAAGCCTTCATTTTACTGTCCATAAAGTGCACGTGAAAATAAGCATCTTGATGGTCAGTGATGTGTTTCTTGCTCTCCCACCTACACTCGGTGCCCAGCACATATTTTTGTATCTGATCATGGATGATGAGAAGCAGCTACTGAATAAAGAATGTACACCCAAACAAGCAAAGTTTTAGGACCAAATATTTCCCAAACTTCAGTCAGGTGATGAGCAACAATTCATATATCTGCTACACCTGGACATTAACTTAATTAGTATTATTTACTCTCTTATTTTCTAGCCTCATCATTTGCAATAATAACTGTGAAGTCATGATTTGGTGAGCTGGTGTTATGCATCTTAATTTTTAAATACACTTTAATACATGCTTATTAAAAGCACAGTAGCATGTTTTTGGTGTCTGTGGTGGTATGAATGAGATGTCCCCCATAAGTCTCAGGCATTTGAATACTTAGTTCCCAGTTGATGGCTGTCCCAGTTGATGGCTGTTTGGGGAGGATTGGAAGGTATGGCTTTACTAGAGGAAGTATATCCCTGGGGGTGGACTTTGGGGTCTCCAAAAAAGCTCACCATCTCAAGTTTGCTGTCTCTAGTAGTTTGAGATGTAAGCTCTCAGATGTCATTGCTCCTGTGCCTGCCTGTGGTCACACTTCTCTATTGTGATGTTACTCATCCCTTTGGAACCACAAGCCCAAAATAAACCCCCTTCTATAAGTTGCCTTGGTCATTGTTTTATTATAGTGACAGAAAAGGTAGCCAATAAAATGCCTACCATTGCATCCCTTAGGTCATCTTCCATAATGCTACATTAGTAAGAGAACACTGATAGTCTATATATGCTACCACTGTAAGGTGCTGCACACAAGAGAACTTATTACTATGGTATATTGTGGCAGCAAGTCTCATACCTCAAACCAAAGAGTAACAGAGTGGATGAGATCCTTTCCTAGGCTAAAGATAGGATAAAGCTGTGAATGCTGAACAAGGAAGATGGTAGAGCTGCCCACATTTGTGCCAGGGTCTGGCTCAGCACAGGAAGTCCATGGCTTACCCGGTAATACTCCATAGCACGATGTCTGTGGCGGGTACCATTGAAGAACACATCACCTGCTTCTTCATAAAGCTTGAGAGCAAGGGAGGGCTCCTCTAACCTCAAGGCTGTCTGGATGGCCGCCTAGTGGGACAGAAATGGCTGTAAGAGGCAGAGAAAAGGGCATCCAGAGCTCTGTGAGACAAGCAGGGGGAGGATCCAGGGTACCTAGTCAGAATTCTAGAAACCCTAGTCATCGCGTAGATTTGGCCTTCACCCATGAGGCTGGAAAGAAGACTCTGATGCTCTGTCTGGAAGTCTACCCATGTAAGAGGATAGCATTCTTCTGGTGGGACTTGGGGAGATCTTAGTAGTGCATAGATAAACAGTCTGTGTTTCCATATTTAAAATTTATTTTATTATACTTCAGGAAAACCATTAAAAGTGAGTCAAGCCAGTGATTTGAGACATTATGTAAAGTTAAGTGTTTTTAAAAGGTTGATTTGAAGTTGAGTCCAAGAAAAATAAATTAATAATGGTTCAGAGGGTACATGGATTTAGCAACGGCACCCCCTTAATGTATAAATGACTGGAATTGGAAATGTGGGCTCCACTCCAGCAAGTCAAGGCAGCAAGACTTGGAACCAACTCCCAGCTCTTCCAAGCTTCGGTCACTAGTTATTGGCAGCAAATGCTCTGTGTTTACTGCCCCTCCCCCAGCCCCCACGAGCTCTCATGTCTGTCTTTCAGTCAACTTAGATGAGAGGCACACCAGGACCCACCTGCAAGTACAGCTCCACCAGCTCATCCTCCTGCATGAGGTAGTGCAGACGCCCCGCCCCCAGCCAGGCCTCAGCCGCCTTGTCTCTCTCCCCTAGGTCAACAAATATACGCAGACTCTCCTTGATGCAGGCGAGGGATCTTCTGAGGGACCTGAGGACAGATGTGGACCTGTGAGCTGTGGAGGATCCGAGGGCTCTGAGGTCACTCAGCCCAGAAGGACCTGGGATATTCTAGAAGAGAACAAGTTTGCCGCAGACCACAGAGAGAGCAGGGCCTGATTTGAAGTTCATCTCTGCTGTGTGACCTTGAGACAAGGTAGTACCTACCCACGCCTCAGTTTCCTCATCTGTAAAAGGGGAATGTAATTATCCTGCCTTAGAAGATTATTGTGAGGCCTGAGAAACACAATACATCTAGAATGTTCAAACTAGCACCTAGGAGTTAGTAAGCATTTGATGAATATTTAAATATCATGACCACCGTTACTAACCCACAACCTTCAGACTACACTGCTGTATGTTTTTCATAAGTGACACCAAATGTACTTAGAACACACCAAATGTACTTTTATGAAATTAATGCTTGAGTATCCATAGTGCTAATATGTAGTGGGTAACTTGCAATCATGAAGATTTTGATGGTTCATTAAGAAGAGAAATCAAAACGGACTGAATTTTTTGAAGTTGGTACTTAATCCTGCCTGAAATATTTGAAGATTCTTTAATTAGTTGGTACTCCTTAGTTATTGGGGGGAGGGGGGGAATGTGTCACGTAGAATATGCAATTCCTCCATGACAGCAATTAATGCAGAAATGGGATGTGGGTGACAGGGTGGTACAGACCCAGAGTTAGAGAGCGACAGGGGACACTCGCTGGGCACCCTCTGTGCCACGGATGTCCCCTCCAGCAGCAAGGAGTCCCTTGGGGGCTTTTCAAAGCAAATACATGCAGCCAAGCTGTGCAATTCACCAGGGTAGCTTAAAATGTCACATTAGCTGGAGCCCTGGACAATCTCAGACAATCTGGGATTGTGACCCAGGCGCTAGCATTTTACCGTGGCTCACATGATTCAACTGCACAGCTTGGGTTAGATTTGCTGCTCTAGTCCAGTCTTTCTACACTCTAGAGCAGCAGTTCTCAACTTGTGGGTCTCAACCCCTTTGGCAAACCTCTATGCCCCCCAAATATTTACATTCTGAATCATAACAGTAGCAAAATTACAGTTATGAAGTAGCCAACAGAGATAATAACTTGGATGGGGGTCACCACAGCATGAGGAACTGTATTAAAGGGTCGCAGGAAGGCTGAGAACTGCTGCTCTAGAGGAAACAGCTCCAGAGATGGGAAATGACTGCACATGGCTGTGCAGCAGACCAGAACCCCGCCCACAGCCCCCTCTCCCACCACCATGGCCTCCACTGCATCAGTATTACCTGAGAGCTTTGGAAAACCTCAGCTGCCCAGAGCCCCCTGGGACTAACTAAATGGAGGCATGACAGTCACAATCCATAAATCTGAGCTCCTGAAACACATTCTGTTTGTGATCACATGCATCCAAGTCCAGAACATACATCTTCTAGACATCTAACCACATCTGTGAGCACATACACAGGAAGTACACCTCAAACACAGCTAAAACCTGTGGTACTTTTGACTCGGCTTGTCTCACGAAGGTTAGTGTATTGGAGGCTTGATTGCCATTGTAGCAAAACTGAAAGGTAGTAAAGCCTGTAAGACATAGGGCTTAATCCAAAGTAATTGGGTCATGGGTTACCGGGGCCATTGCTCACAGAGGGGGTGACAAGGCTCTCCTGGGACCTTGGTTAGTTCTCATGAGAGTGAGCTGTCCTGGAGAAACTTCAGCACAGCTCTGGTTTCTTATCTCACCAAACATTCTTGCCATTGTGATGCCATTAGCCAAGAGGCCTTTGCCAGCCCTGGAGTGATGATGGCTCCGGGCCCTATTGCCTAGCCCAAGGTATTTTGTAATAGCAATGGAAAATGGATTAATACGCTGGCTCATCGCGGACAACTCAGCTGTCAGACCCTTTTTCAAATGAGGGATGCAAAGACTGTCTTGACTGAGGATGAGCTCTGATCCGTATTGGCAGCGAAGCAGCTTTGGGCCTTCTGAGGAGAGTGTCCAGACATTTGGCCTGTGAAAGAGCTAGGAAAGAACTCTGGTTGTCCCTACTGCCCTGCCCTTGACATAAGATGATTGGCATCCGGGGTGAACAGTAGACTCTCTCAAGTATTAGAGATCCGGAGCTCGGAAAACGCTGAAAGGTGAGAAGCTGCATACAATACTGCGTTGGCCACTGACCTCCCCAATTAGGACAACCACAGTCTTTGAAAAGCTGGGGAAGCCCCGATCTTCTCTCCCCACCTCTGAACAGGGTTAAAGCACCCCAGGCCAGGCTCCAAGACTCTCCTCACTCTGACTGGAGCGAATGGTGAAGACAGAACTCATAAATCTCATCTTGATCCTATTTCCGCTGTGTTTTATTACCACTTACTGTCCTCAAATGTCCTTGCATGGAAGTTTCTGTCTCCAGATCCTTAGGGAACAAGATTTAGATTCTTAGAGGCTAACACATGGAGTAGGCACTTGACTCCTTGCTGGGGAAAGTAGAGATAAGCATTTCTCTCCAAGAAACTCCCCGGGGTGGGGGTGGGAGGTAAAACATGGAGATTCATGAGTGCAGGGACATCCAGACCCCACTTGAGTGGAGGATTTTCACCAGGACACACATTGGACTTTTGGAAAGTACTCTAACAGTTTAAATTGAGAGGCGTGTCCAGCTGCCTTGGACACCTTGCCACCCCCACCCCCCCAGTATGATAAACCCAACAGCTGTGCTGTGTCACACACGGGCTTGACCTGGAATGACCCAGCACCCTGGTTACTCTTACCACCACCTGAAGATGTTGAGCTGGCTTGGCCTCTGAATTAAAAGAAAAAGAAAAAAAGAAAAAAAACAAAAAACCTCGTGGGTTACCATCAATTCACTCATGTGACTCCTCTGCCTATCCAGTCTTGATCGTCGTTTTAACCATTTTTCCTGTCTCCAAGTTCACACTCTGGGTCTCAGGACTTGTTTCTTCCTCCCCATTCAAAGAGGTGAACTGTGGCAAAGTAACCCCAGCACATCTGTATTCCCAGCCAGCATCGTCCTGCCAACCCTGCCTGGGTGAACCTGCCTGACCTTCAGCAGAGTCTAGCCTCCAGGAGTCTAGTCTGTCCTTTTCCTACAGAAAGAGCTCTACTTTCAGAGGGCTGGCGCTCTGCCAGGTGAAGGGATGTGCATTTCCAATGCCCATTCTCTCGAGTAGAACTTCAAATTAGCAAAACGCTTAGCTGATACTACAAATAAACAATGGCTTTTTCAAAAAAAAAAAAAAAGCATTCCCAATCCCCCTGTTCATTTCTAAAGCTTTATTTTGAACTCTCTGTTACTTATTGGTGGTGGTAGCGGCAATACATAGCTAGCTGGAGTTTACTGGGCATTTAAGCATGCCCTGGGCACTTTGCACACATAATCTCAATTAATCATCACAATAGCTCCAAGAGAGCAGTACTACTACTACATCCCTTCCACAAAATGGAAAAATAAGGGTTAGTGAAAGAGCTGGCTCCCTGGGTTAAGGCACTTGCCACCAAACCTGAACATCTGAGATCTGTCGCTGGGACCCACAAGGCAGAGGAGAACCCTGACTCTGCAAGTGTCCTCTGACTTCCGTATGGACACCAACGCACACACGCTGTGCTCATCTCTCTCTCTCTCTCTCTCTCTCTCTCTCTCTCTCTCTCTCTCTCTCTCTTTCTCTCTTTCTCCTCTCTCTCACTTTCTCTTTCTCATACACACTCCACACCACACACACACACACACACACACACACACACACACACACACACACAAATAAATAAATATAATTAAAAATGGAAAAATAAGGCTCAGAAAGTGTAACTGGGGTCAGGTAATAAACCATGCTTAACCAGAATCTAATACTAAGAGTCTAACCACACAGTCAAGCAACCCTTACTGAACTTCTGGCTTAACTATCAGTTGTGGGAAAGCTTTGATTACTTTTTTTTGCCACTTTTAAAAAACACTGAAATGGTTAAGGACATAAATGATTGCAAACCTTGAACAAGATTTCCTCATCTGCAGAAGTGGGTGGTAATGTACCACAGCCTTGGGATCAAGTGTGGGCATGGTAAATGCAAGTGTTTCCTCATTTAGGATTGCAGAACAGTTAAGGATTAGTCATATTGGTTATACTGGAAACCAAATGTTGGAGGCTTTTTGTTGTGTCCTGTTGCTTGTTTTGTTGTTTTTATTTTAGTTCCACATAAGCAAGCAGCACAGAATAAGAATAAAAGCTAGGAGGAACAGATCCTAGGCTGGCATCATATTCGCATACAGAGACTAATGGGTCTCCACAAGGGCCTGCTGCATACAAAGCGTTCCCTCTTTCTAGTTAGTGTTATGTGGATGCACTTACCAGTGTCTCCCACTGCGTTGGTGACTCTTCATTTTCTTTTCCCTTTACTATTCTGTGAGCATAATAAGCTTGAGGACTGTAATTCCTTTATCTGATTTCTTGCTCATTGTCTGGGCCACAGAAATTGATGAACAAATACTTTTTCAGTGGATCCAGTAAAGTTACAAGGTCCTCCTGAACCCTATCTGGTTCAACTCTAGAAAAAGGGATTGGTTCGTGTAGTGGATTGAATGAGAATGTCCCCCTCCACCACCACACACATAGGCTCGTATGTTTGAACACTTGGTCCTGGGTTGGTAAAATGGTTTGGCAAGATTAAGAGGTGTGGCCTTGCTGGAGGAGACAGGGCCTTGTTAGAGGAGATGAGGTCTTGGGAGAGGAGGCATGGCCTTGTTAGAGGAGGTATGATTCGGGGGTGGGCTCTGACTCTTCAAAGCCTCCCATCATCCCCAGTGCGCACACCACACACACACACACACACACACACACACACACACACACACACACACACCAGCCATTGCAGTTCTGAGATGTGATGTGAGCTCTCCGCTGTTCCTGCCACCAAGAGTTCACTCTGCTGTCATGGGCTGTAACCCCTGACACTGAGGCCCTATTAAATGTTTCCTTCTGTAAGTTGCCTTGGCCATGGCGTTTTATCATGGCGACAGAGAAGTAACTAACACAGTCTGTATGCGTCAGATCAAGACAGACAGAGATCAAGACAGACAAAGATTTCTCCCACCCAGAGATTGAAACGTCACCTGGGAGGCAGAAGGGCCACTGCTCTGCAGGTACTGAAGAGTGAGGCAAACTTCTCGTCATCTACTAATCCCTCCCACTTTAAACACCAGAGAAAATCATTAAACTAAGCAATTATAACCACCAAAAGGGGCAGAAGAAGAGGGAAACCACCTTAAACAGGGAAATGGGGATTTGAGATCAGCCCAGTGAAATCAATCCGCATGCTGAGTCTGGGTTGCGGCAGGCAGGGACAGAGCCAATAAACTCTAAGCCACGCTCATCCCCGGAATCCCACGAGGTTTCACTGCAGGACTATCTGCAAGGCCTCCTTATCTAGGGTGAGGACTGTTAGCAGAGAAAACAGAACACATGCAAAGTACATGAGTCCATGCACTATGGACTAGGGGTGGCAAACTCTGACCCGTGTGGGCCGAGCACACCCTCCCATCTGCCTTTGTGAGTCGCTTCCTTGGAATGCCGCCACACTCATTTGTTTATGTACTGCCCAGAGCTGTTTTTGCGCCACAGCTGCAGAGTGGAGGGGCGATGACAGGGAACATATGGCCCACAAAGCCTGAAAAATTTACTATCTGACTTTTTTTTTTTTTTTTTTTTAAGCTTGCTAACGGGGGATGTGGTAGCTCGTGCCCATAATCCTAGCACTTATGCGGTGGAAGCGGGAGACTAAAGGTTCAAGGTCACCCTGCTCCAGGAGATTCTGACTCAAAAAATAAAAGACAAACAAGTTGGCCAATACTTGTTTGTATTGTTGGCCAATGGAGGTGGGTAGCCTCCATTGGCACCCACCCCTGCCGGGGGCCTCAGGCAAGACTTTGGGCGGCTTTAGCTCTCCACCTCTGCAGAACGCTCCTGCCACATGTGGTTGCCTTGGAACAGACACACTGCTCAGCAAACAGCACATGTCCAGCAAAAGCTTTCTGCTAGCACAGTATTTTCTTTATGGACGCTTACCATCAGTCCAGAGGCCTGCTAAGATGCGACCCCCCCCCCAACCCCACCTGACTCTGCATCCTTGGTTAGCCAGGGGCTTGCACCTTCTCTGCCTGAGTCCCAGTGCTCACCCATGTCTGTCTACCTGTTATTTACATGGCCTTACTGATTTCTGGCCACTATCCCATCTACCTGAAATGCCACTCACTACCATTCTCCTCCTTTCAAACATCATACGTAGCCCCCAGGACTCTCCTCGAAAGATTTACCCAGATGACTTTGTCACACGGACCCTCCGATCCCTACCCCTAGATGACTACTGTCACGTAGATCTACTCCCCCCTCCATCCCTCCCTACAAGAGTTCTCTCCTCTAAACCTGCCTTTGCTTGCTTTACCTTGAATTTGGTGAAAATGGAAATCCTCTGAGAGGAGCTGAAGAAGTCAGTCCATGACAGCGGTTCTCAACCTATACACTGCAACCTTTTTGGGGGGTTGAATGACCCTTTCACAGGGGTTGCCTAAGATCACCCTGCATATCAGATATTTACATTACAATTTGTAACAGTAGCAAAAATTACAGTTATGAAGTAGCAAGGAAAATAATTTTGTGGTTAGGGAGTCACCACAGCATGAGGAACTGTATTAAAGGGTCACAGCTTCAGGGAGGTTGAGAACCACTGGTCCATGACATCAAGGCCCACTTAAATAAATTCTTCCTGGGAATCAATGCCAGGAAAACTTTACTCTGACAGACACATTCGTTCGCGTTCTTTTGTTTGACAGTCAGAACCAGAGAAGGCTTTTCCCCTTTTTACTTCAGCTACCAGGAAGTTTCATGAGAAATTAAAGTGACCACACCCAGGGGTGTAGAGACACCTGTTAATCTGTCTGTGTTCTTTGGTTCTTGTTTTTTCTCTTTTAAAAGCTCTCTGTAGGATTGAGTGATCTATACATGCTAAATAAGCACCTCGTTCCTGCATGGTCTCCGATGAAATGGCTATTTTACAAAGGGACAATAACGTCCCGTCTGGAGGAGCTTCCTGTGACACCTGAAGCATTTCTGAATCTCGCTGGTTGTTTCTGGGGAAGTGAAGTGGCTGGCTAGTGAACGTTTCCTCCAAAGAGTTCAAATAAAAAACTTAAAAACTGGAACTACTGAATATTAAAATGAAAAGACCTTGGAGTCGGAGACATGGCTCAGTGGCTAAGATCACTGGCTGCTCTTGCAGAGGACCAGTGTTCAGTTCCCAGCACCCACATGGCAGCTCACAACCGTCTGTAACTCTAGTTCCAGAGGATCCCAGACCTTCCACAGGCACGAGGCACATAAATCATGTGCAGACATGCATGCAGGCAAAATACCCATACACATAGAATAAAAACAAATAAAAATTTAAAGACTGAAAGAACTCTGATCTGAGTCAGCTTCTGGAACAATGGAGCAAGGATCTGGGAAAAACCAGGCCTCAAGAAAGGCCATGAAAACACGGGTCAAGAATTTTCAAAATAAACCTTTCCTTGGAAAGTTCGTTCAAATCTCACCTTAATTTTATTGAGATGGGATTCTTTCTCCCCTAGCCTCGATCCTTCCTGCTCACCCCAGACCTGTGACAACCATCAAACCAAAGCCTCGAAGTCAGTTACTGGGAAATTGGACAGATCAGAACAGATCAGGAAGAATTTGGATTCCCCAAAATTTCATCCCAGAGAACTGTCAATTTGACCCGGGGATGGCCGCTTAAAGCCTATCTATCCTACAGAGCTTATTTTTGTTGGACATTACTCAGAGTTTACTCATTAAAAAAAAAAAAAAAAGAAGAAGGAGGAGGAGGAGGAGGAGGAGGAGGAGAAGGGAGGAGGAGGAGAAGGATAATTAAGCATTGCCAATGCCTGATATAAAGAAAATATTTGGGACAAATCGAAATCTAGGGCTGAACCTGTAGCTCAGTGGTAGAAGATTCGCTTGGCATTTGTAAGGCCCTGGGTTCAATCCTTGGCATCACAAAAAGGACTGCTTAGGAGGAACTGGCAAGCACACATCAAAGCAAAAGCGGAGGAATGTGGTGTCCCCATGGGCTTTGCAAAGCCCCAGCCCCTCTAGGAATGAAGGCCATGCGCATGTGCAGGGCTGCGCATGCTCAGAAACTCCTGAGAGTGGTCCAGGTTAATATAGTAACCACAGTCCTCCGGAATCCACTGAGAAAGTAAATGCAAGGGAGGAAATAAAGCGGTGCTCTATAAAATACTTACTTACCGTGAAAGATAGCAGTAACGGAGGGATGAAAGTTGAAAAGGCTATGAGACAAACAAAAAACAAGCAGCAAAATGATAAAAAATGGCGTCTAAACCCTACCTTTGAGTGATTACTTAACTATGACTGAGTTCAACACTTCAAAGATCGACACTGGCAGAACAGATATTTAAATGACCAAAGTGTCGACTCAAAGACACATTAGAAGCCAAAAGTATGTAAAAATACACACCCCGCAACAGTTACAGAGGGAGGCATTGATAAAAGCAACGAAAGTATCACTAGAAACAATGTCAGTCATTTTGTCGTGATAAGACAGCCAACAGAACGGGAAACACACTTATTACAAGTGTGTGTGTGTGTGTGTGTGTGTGTGTGTGTGTGTGTGTGTGTGTGTGTGTGTGACAGAGCCCAAAATGACACGTAGACCAACCTAACAGAACTGAAGAGGAACTAGACAACTCAGCAAAAACATGACTGGATACATTAATAACCCCATGTTCAATAATAGATAAGACAGCTAGACATGGGATAAGGTCATTCTCTAGAGAACGCTACGAACAATGGTTCACCAGTCAATTGGCTGACTCTGATGAAATGGACAAATTCCTAGAAAGACCAAAAAACAAAAAAAAAAAAGCTGCTCAAAATAAAAAGAAAATTGAAACACACCTTGCCAAGTACCTGAGCAAAAATATTTAAGGGAGGAGAGATCTATTCCAGCTCCCCCTTTCAAAAGTCATGGCGCAGTGTGATGGGGAGAAAATGGTTCACATCACAGGATATAGGAAGCAGAAGACAGGGAGCCTGCACTGGTCGGCTCTTTTCCCCCCTGTATTTCACCTGGGCCACCAGCCTATGGGATGGCGCCATCTGCATTTGTGATGGGTATTTATTGCTTAGTTACATCTCTCTGGAATCCCTTCTCCAGTCCACCCAGAGGTGTGCTTTTCTGATCACCTATGAAGTGCTAATCGAGCTTGACCATCATAAAGAACAGCCAAGTTCATTGCATGAGGCAATCAAGACAGCAAGATTGGGAGAAAATGTCTGCAACACACATGTCTGATGAGAGACTCGGGTCCAGAATACATGAGGTCTTACAGTCAACAATAAAAAGGCAAAGGGCCCAATTTTAAAACAGACAAGTGACTTGGGCAAATATTTCTCCCAAAAGAATATATAACGCCCATGAAACAATGTTCAACATCTTTAGTCACTACAGAAATGCAGATTCAAACCACAATGGAAAAAAAATGAGATTCCATCCCACCCCACTAGGAGGGCGAAAATGAAACACATACAATAGTAAATATAGTGAGGGTATGGGAGCAGTGAGGTCATCACACATTAGTCATAGGGATGTCAAATGACACAACCTCTTTGAAAAAGGAGTCTGTAGTTATGAACCCCTTACAATTCTCTAATCCCACTCTTAGGTACATACTCAAGAGAACTACAACTCCAAGTTCACTTGTTCATGAACGTCCATTACACACCGTAGCCACAACATGGAAACAACCTACATATCCATCATTCAGGAATGATATAAACAAATATGGCATAGCCACAGAACATTGTTCAACAATAAAAATAATGAATAGTGGGCCAGCAAGATGGCTCAACACATAAAGGCTCTTGTTACCAAGCCTGACATGAACGAGCCTTGGAAACATCATATTAATTGAAAGAACCAGTCACAAAACTGATCCCATTGGTAGTTAGTGTCAACAGGGATACACAGCAGGTCTGTGATTTCCAGTGCAGGATGAGAATTGGGGAGTAGGAAGTCCTGTTGCTGATGGTTTCAGGGTTTGGAGGAGGAGGTCCTAAAGGTGATTGGCAGTTTGGTAGCAATGAAACTTAGCATAGCTACATGAAAAAGCAAACACTAGAGTGTATGTTGAGCTGCAAATTAAATTGTAAAGGCTCAGTTTTATTGCACGTGATTAAATGTCAATGATGCTGTTATCAAGAGTTCCTGCATGATAATATCTGCTTGAATACCTGTAAGAGCCACACAGACTCTCACACAGTGGAGGCTGTATTGGATAGTTTGTTTGGATTTTTTTTTCCTAATTACAGGACTCCCCAGCATTTACCATAGTATCTGGCCCATCAGAAAGGCTCCCATGGTGGAATATGCTAACTCCAAAATAGACTCCTATCACTGAGATGGGGAAGTGGTCCCACCACTAACCAAGAAGCTATCTGCAAATGATACCCACTGGTAAGAAGACAATCACTTTTCTCCAACGGTAAGAAGACAATCACTTTTCTCCAACGGAGTCACACTGGGTATATTAACTTCAGGGCAGGCCCCAGGCCCAGCAGTCAGTAGTTGGACAGCATAAAGCAAACTCATTGTTTGCTTCATTTTGTTTTTGTTGGTGGTGGTGGGGTTTTATTATTATTATTATTATTATTATTATTATTATTATTATTATTGGGTTTTTTTGGCTCTTTCATTTTGCTTTGTTTTGGCATTTCTTGTTTGTTTTGATTTTTCATTTTCACTGGGGATTTTTTTTCATTAGTTTTTGTTTGTTTGGATGTTTATATTTTTTATTTTTAGACAGAAAAAAGAACATAAAATTGGGTAGTAGGGAGGTAGATAGAATCTGGGAGGAAAAACATGATCAGAACATATAGTATGAAAATTTTTTTCAATGAAACAGATCTTAGCCTCAAAAATGCTGGCTCAGCATTTCATGGTGATACTTTTTTAAAAATGCAAGCAAAAAGTATACTGCATTGTATAACAGACCTTTTACCATAATCTTACATATATAATTAAGGTGTATGTGTATTATATTTTAAATGCCTAGAATTTAATATTGAGAATGGGATATATAATATTTCATATGCATGAACTATTTATTGATATTTTAAAAACTGTAAATAGATTTCTGGAGAACTGGAGCATAGGAACTTGCAAAGAAATCCTTGTTTTTCAGTGCATAATCTTCAATGCTGGTTTGATTATCTTTTTTTTTACTGTAAGTAATTATTTAATTTTAGGGATAAAAATCTACCATTGTATCCTAACATATATTCAATACTTGGTTCCTTGTTTGTGAGTACTCCTTAAGGAGGGGTCCATGCTGCTCTACACCTAATACTGCATAGGACAGGATCAAAAAGAGCATGTGGAATGGGAACCTGAATATCCATTGATGGCACTGACCACTAATCTTGTCACTAAACACTAGGAAGCTTGCCTCCATACTACAAGCCCCTTGTTTTCCTTGCCCATGCTCTGAGCAATCCAGCCAGTGCCTCCCTTTGGCAATGAATCCCCATCTCTCTTTCAACCCTCAGAATGCAGGGAAGCATATAACATATCAACTGAGTTGATAACAACTCAGTTATCACTCAGCTGCCCACACAAGCACAGAGCAATTGCCTAGTTCTACGCTCAATACGTCTGCCTACAAGAACTCTGACCATACTTTGAGTGTTCCAGACCACCAAAAAAACCTTAGGTCTCTGACTCCATGCCCCTGTATCTAAAAGGCCCACAGCTTTTAGAATCTGCCTCAAAAAATGAAGCCTCTTTGGAGGAACTAGGGATCTGGTAGTCCTTGGTATAGTGAGCTGGTCTCAGACTCAACTAGAAGGTTCCTGATTCAAACTGGTTCTAAGAACATAGCAACCAAGACAGTAGCTTCTAAGGACATGTTACTAGGTCACAGCAGGACTTGGTTTCTAGACTCCTAATTCCAGCCATTTTTTCCAGTAGCTGCTATCTTCTTGTGGTCCCTACACCATATCTCTTCTGTATCTCCTGCATCATCTAAGAACAGTGATTCTCCTCTCGCTCTCTTTCTCTCCTCTCTCTGTCTTTCCCTGTCTCTATCTCTGTCTCTGTCTCTCTCACTCACTCTCTCTCTCTTCCTACATGCCTTTAGGATCTCAGTATTCTTGACAACTGACCCAGAGCTAAGAACACAGGATGGCCGGTGGGAGCTGGGAACAGGGGTAATCTGAAACTGAAAACACACGGTCACATTTGGCATCCTTCCTTTAGTGGTTTAAAACCTGACTTTCCTAAAGCCCAGTTCCCAGGTGTCTACAACTATTCCATCTCAAAATTTCATGGAAAGCCATCTTCTGTGTCTGTCCAGAGGCATCCAGACTCCTAGGGTATGCAGGAATGGATGCAGGGCAGGCTGGACAGGCCTTCCCTGGACACCACCTCACCCATGCTGCCTAGGTCAAAATTCTCTCCCTGGCACCAAAGGCAAAGGCACTAGGGAGCTCAGAAGACATCTGATTTTTGTAAGAGAAAGGGGAACAGAAATGAAATAGAGTGAGCAGGGAGAAATACATAGAGAAAGAGTTCAGTGTGCTTAACCGCTGTCTGGTTGCCTACATACCCACAGTTACCACGGTGCCCTTGCTGGCTGGTTTTACGTCCATTGACACAGTTAACAAAATGCCTCTACAAAACCAGTCTGTAGGCAAGCCTGCAGGGCATTTCTGATTTAGTGATTGATCAAAGAGGGCCCAGCTTGTTATGGGTGATGCCACTTCTGGTCTGGTGGTCCTGTGTTCTCTAAGAAAGCGGGCTGAGCAAGCCAGGGGAAGCAAGCCAGTAAGCAGTACTCCTCCATGGCCTCTGCATCAGCTCCTGCCTCCAGGTTGCTCTGTTTGAGTTCCCGTCCTGACTTCCTTCAATGATAGACTACAAAGTGGAAGTGGAAGCCAAGTAAGCCCTCCCCTCCCCAACTTGCGTTTGGTCATGGTGTTTCATCTCAGCAATAGAGACCCTAACTTATGGCAGTGCCTCTCCCCTCAAATGCCTCTCTGCTCATCCCTAGGAAACATCTCCACTGTATTTAGAAGCCATCCAGAATTACGAATGTAGCATTACAACACAATCTGTTACAAAGTGAAACGAAAGCTTTTAAGACCTCTGGAGGGGGGTGGTGGTAATGAAATGCATCAAGGCCTGTTAGAAACAGGGCTGCAGGCTGCCCACCAGTAAAGGAGAATCCTAGCGGCCCTGGACCAGGGAAAGAAAAGAACTCAAGCAAGCAGGTGGCATGGTGTGTGGGTGGGGAGACTGAGTATCAGTGGTCTAAAGGACGCTTGGATATATAAGGAACATACTTTTGCAAAACTGAAGGTTGTTCAGAAGGCACCAAGAAGTCAACCACAAAATACAGTGCTAATACACAGTTTTCCCACACAACGAGGTGCCAAGTCCACCCTTCCGCTACCACATGGTCATTCTGAGGCTCGGTGAAAGTAGACGCGACTGCCTCATTCTGAGGCTCGGTGAAAGTAGACGTGACTGCTTGAGTCCCAGTTCCATTTTAAAGACGAGGTCCTAATCTAGCATTCTTTTTACCATAAAATTTTACACCCTGCTTCATGACACTTATTTACTTTGTGTCCTTTCTGGAATCGCAGTTGTCTTCAAGTAGTGAAGACCCCTGAAGGAGCTGTGGTCCTCAGTCTAACTGCCCCCTTTGAATCATGCACTCTCAGCCAATCACAGGACACCTTGTTTTGGAAACACACAAGTAAGACTGACATAGTAATCATTACAAACCCTGTCTGTATTTCAGGGACTTTGACTCATTCATTTCTCACGGTGGTGCTGTAAGATAAATGCCATTATCATCCTCATCTGACTGAAGAGGAAACCGAGGTATAACGTGTCCAAGGCCACAGAACTCCCAGCTGATATAGTGATGCATGGTTGCTGCAAGACCCACGGTTTTCCATCACAATATCCATGTACCACAAGCATTTGGGCTTGGCATCTTGAGAGAAAGAACACCATTTCTCCCTAAGGCAGGGACTCACCTGGATGTATTTAGGTTCCGATAAAGCTGCCCGAGGGACTCCAGTAATCGTCCCTCCATCTCCCGGTCCCTGAGTTGCTGAGCCAGAGCCAGCCAGTGTTCATGATATGTAATGCATGCATCAGGGTTTGGGGACACTGAGCTGTAGAAATGGCAGAGGGATTTGGTGACCTGAAGCTGACCTGAACATAAAGCAGGGACATGAATGAGACATGGGCAAAGCATGTACCAACACTTTTTTTCCAACGCTCCCAGCAATATGGGACATACTCACTGTTCAAGTGTTGATGCCTCAAGCCAAACAGCAATGCCATTTCATAACAAAGGCGGCTATGGACCAGCTGGTGCCCAGACACCAGAGCTTGGCCCAACCAGAGCAACACTTGTATCAATTCCATGTCTGTCTCCTTGTTGGCTTGGAGTTCAGAATACAACCGGACAGCCTGCCGAAGATAACCTCTGGCTGACTGCGGCATGCAGGACTTGAGGCTCAAGTGGCCAAGGTTGGCCATAGATACGGCCTGGTTCCGCACATTCCCCATCTCACGAGCTCTGATCAAAGCTCGCAGATAGTTCTTGGCGGCCCTTCTTGTCCGGCCTTCGTCTTGAAAGGCAAGTCCCAGGAGGTTGTGGACCACTCCTCTCTGGGTCGTACACTCTGTCTCCCTCAAGGAACACAGGAGCGGTTCAAGGATCTCCAGAGCTTTCTTGGCCTGCCTGGCTAAGAGATAAGCCCAGGCCAGACAGAGAGAAGATTCAAAGGCTTCCTGCTCCCCCAGTAGCTTCCCTAAGGCCTGGGCTTGGCTCAGGTAGTAGACAGAACCATCGGGAGACCTGTGCTGGAGGTACATTTTGGACAGAATGAGACACAAGGTCCTCTGAGTGCTCAGGTCCATCTGCTCTTCACAGACAGCCAAGGCCTGCCTGAGGGTTGGGCAGGCCAGTGCAGAAACTTCACCCCAGCTTGAGGAAGGAACACCAAGGATCTTAGTGGCATTCTGGAGGACCAAATAGGCCTGCCAAATGGAAATAGACATCCCCCGGGCACTCTGGGGACCACGTTTCTGAACAGAGGCCAATGCAAGATGTGGAAGATATTTCTTGTCATACAGAAAACTCAACATGGTGGCTGTAGCCTCCGAGGCAGGAGGGTATCCAGAAAGGAGCTGCAGACGCTCAGCAAATGGCAGAACTTCCTCGTGTCGGCCAAGGCTCAGGAGCAATCGGACGGCCAGGAAACAGGACCTGGCCTCCAGAGGACCACTCCCCATCACAATCCCTTGGCGTAGTACATAGGCCACCACATCCAGCTCATTCTTGGCAGTGAACTCACGGTCAGGCAGGCAGGCTAGCAGAGTACCTGCCTTTTCAAGCAAGGTGGAGCCTTTATGTCTCAGCCTCTGCCTCAAATAGATCGCCGCCAAATTGATATACAGAGCAGACACGAGGCAAAGGTCCTCAAACGCCCCGTCAAGGACTTGGATGGCCTCCTCAAAGTACACCCTGGCCTGGGAAAGTTTGGTCTTCCTGATGCTTAGCCGGCCCAGGAGGAAGCAGAGCCGGGCATGCGCCCACGTCATGCGGCTCATCTTGGCCCACTTTCTTGAGGTCTCTAGGTAGGCCACCAGCTCATCCTCCTCAGAGAAGCTGTAAAAGGAGGAAGTAAGGAAAGAGAACGAGAAATCATAGAGGCTCTTAAAGTGTTCGGTGTAGCCTTCGTGATCCAGAAAAGCCAAGATGGGGGCAAAGTGCTCCCTCTCATCCTCTTCTAGACTAG
The DNA here is from genome assembly GCF_949786415.1 of Peromyscus eremicus. Classification (NCBI taxonomy): domain Eukaryota; kingdom Metazoa; phylum Chordata; class Mammalia; order Rodentia; family Cricetidae; genus Peromyscus; species Peromyscus eremicus. Next base: position 49,742,449 of record NC_081435.1, on the reverse strand, counting down.
TGCTCAGGTCCATGAACAGTTCCGGGTCACCGAGGTCATCAGGCTCTGGAAGGCAATAGCTGTCTGAGGAGGCTGATAGGAGGAGCTCTTCCTCGAGGCTGGAGTCCGTAGAGCTGCTGGAACGCCTGGAGCCCAGGGTCTGCCGCTCCTCCCAAGTCCCACCAGACCTGGCTTCCTTGAAGCCCTCAGGCAGAGATGCTGTAAGGACAGGCAGAGTTGAGCGTCCCTGAGTGTCTGCAACTAGGACAGTTCAGCTCCTGGCAAGAGAATAGACGAGCTGACCTGAGAACAAGAGGTCGGGCTCAGCACGATCACTACTCACCGCTCAGATCATTCTGCAGACTCCGGATGGATTCGAACTCACCTAGGTAGAGATGAAGGACAGGCCTAGTATTAGGTCAGAACACGTCACCATGCCGATGACCCCTGAGGAGCTTTTGAGTTGAGGTAAGGATAGGAATGGGCAGTCTTGACCCCCTCAACATCAGCTTCAGGGTTTCTATCATCCTGTGTAACTCACACACTTTACAGCAGGGGCAGGTCAGAGAAGACAATGTGGAAACAAGAGGTGTGAGCATGGAGCTGGGTTAAAACCATCTCGAGAGGTGCAAGGCCTAAATCTCTCAGTTGATTCATAGCAGAGCTGGAGAAAACTATAATCACAGGGCACTTCTAACATGCTGTGCTGCAGGGTATCACTCCTGCTTCCTTTCTGCTCTCCCTCCCCTTCCTGCATCCTTCCCGCTCTCCCTCACTTCCTGCTCCTTTACTCCATTCACTCATCATCCACCCATTTGACGGACAGGAGTTCTGTGTGCAGTAAAAAGTACCAAGACTGGGGGCCATAAATGCTCATGTTTAAAGGAACAAAAATACTTCTGAAGCCCCAGTTTTGTTCCCTCAAGTAACTTGATGGAATACTGTGGTGGTATTTTACTTGTACTGAAATGTGATTTTAATTGTATGTTAATAAATAAAGTTGCCTGGGGGTCAGAGCTATTAGAGCCATAGCAAGTGTGTGGCGGTGGTGGCGCACGCCTTTAAGGACCTGGAGGGCGGTACATACAGGCAGTGATGAGGCAGTCACGTGTTTGGGTTTACAACCAATGAGAAGGCAGAACAGCTAGACTATATAAAGACATACACACAGGAAGTAGCCCCTTTTTCGGAGAGCTCTCTTGGCTGAAGCAGGATAGCTGAAGCAGGAAGGGTAAGGCTCTTAGTTCTGACCTCTTGGCTTTCTTCTCTGAATCGGCTCTGTGTTTCTTATTTAATAAGACAGTTGGTTACATCCACAGAATACGCTACACGGTTTTAGATATTTCGACTTAGGAGCTAGTCATAGGTGTAGGTAGAGAATCAAGTATATCTCAAGCCAAGGAGGACAGTAGAAATGGTAACTACAGGTTGGAGGCTCACACGGAAACACAAGGAGTCAGCCCAAGTCCCAGGACTGATGTGATCACACAGGTGAAGTATTCAAAGGGAAAAGAGAACAAGATGGAGGAAGGGGTGTGTTAATACGCATGTCAATTATTTCCAGAAAGAAACAAAACAAAACAAAAGCAGAGAGCTGAGAGAATCATAAAGGCCGAGTGACTTATACTGCAGCTGCACAATGTCACAAAAGTGGGAAAAAAAAAAAAAAAAACTAGGCAAGAACCAAGAAGATGCGTGGAGCCTAGGCAAGGAAAGCATGTTCTTGACTCAGGAGCCCCCCACTAACGGACCTGTGGAGGTCAAAGCTACACAACCCTCAGGACAGCCAGTGCTGGAGGGAAGAATCCACTTTTTCCTGGGAAAGCAGCAGCAGTGGGGTCCCCACGCCTTGAATCAGTGAACTCTGAACCATTAGCCCCTCATCAAGCCCCGCCTCTGCCTGCTCTCCTGTGGGAAGAGCTTCCAGGATTGCCATGGCAGGCACTCCAGCATGCACCTTAGGAAGGGTGAAAGGCCTGCAGCAGAAGCTGGAAGAGCTGAGGCGTTTGCCTCACAAAGCTGTTTGCGGACCCTGGCCTCTCCAGTGCTGAAAGACACATGCCCATTTCATGTGGCCGTTTCTCTCGGGGACCAGATCACTGAAAGCCTGTGTTGTATTCATCACAAGACGGGAGCAGACTCACAGAATCACTCCTTCCCCAGGGCATAAGCCCTAAAACAGCTGGCATTTATTAGTAATGCGGTTCCCCTTCTGGTTGCCTTGAGGCCAGGGTCAACACAACCATAAGGCATAGCCCACAGCCAGCAAAGTTGATTCCTGGTCTTTAAAATCAAGAAGTGGCATGCTTCCTGGGACCTGTTTGGGGATCTCCCAGTCAATGGGCCAACAGGAAACATATCTTTGATCCAAGTCTATTACCAACCACTGCTCCCCTGCCCGCTCCCAGAGCACACTGGTCCTTGATGTTCAGAGCTCTGCTTCCCCCACCAGGAAGTGCTCAGGGCTTCAGCACCCAGGCTGAGCCCGGCAGATCTGCTACAGTGAGAAAGCTTTGCTAGGACTGAGTGCCAATATATGGGCTTTATATTCCTCACAAAGGCTCCCTATACATGAGGAAAGTCTCCAAGTCCCTCTCTTCCTGGGAACTGGCCTGAGAGTCCCTTGTGGAGAATCTCCGGCTAGTCCCATGAAGTGACAACCATCTAATTCGGTCGCATAGATGCAGACATATCACTGTCACTGAGAGATGGGAGAAAAAAGAACCTTCTCTCAGCCTTATTAGTGAGAGTAACTCTACTCCTTCACACAAAGCGGTGGGTCTTTCCCATCATAAGAAAACTGTTAGCATTCATTCATTCATTCATTCAACTTTGCCAAAAACTATGCTAGGCAAGGTAGATCGACTCCTGAGACTGATTCATTCATCCAACAGCTCAGGGTCATCTTATATCTTGGGCAGTGTGATGAAATGGGCTAGCAGTTATCCTGGCTCATGTACTAATAGTCTTGGGTCTCAGTTTCCTAATCCCTAAAATAAGGGGATTGTCTCTGAGATCTATTTCCAGTTATTTGTATGATTTGTGAATTGGTACCTCGTCAGCCCTGTGACCTTTAGCCATGACTCGGGAAGTTCTTGCTTTCCTTGGAATGAAAGGCCCACACAGCTGACCACCCATGGTAAAGGCGAGTTGGTTTTATCATGTGTCACAGTTGCTGGATAACACTATGTGTGCAATCCAGAGAGATCTGAAATCTGCAGGGACTGCTGATCAAGCATGAACCAGGCCATCAAGTGAATAATGATTGCGGCCCCCAATTCCTAGACAGTGTTAGAAGGTAGAGAGAGTCTCTTTCTGGCTATGGGCTCTTTTCGGGGCTTTCTCCGGGGTCTGAGGAGCGACACTCACTGAGCCGGTAGACAGAAGCGATGTCAGTGTGAGCGAGCGCATGTAAAAAGCCGGAACACTCAGCCTTCCTGTCACTGCCCGGGGCCCAGAGAGAACATCTTTCCTCGTCGCTGAAAAAGACAGCGTTCTTGCTCCTGGATGGGGCAGAAGACAGACACAGGTTAGCACTGGGCTTCAGACTCCCCATCTTCCTCTCTCCATACAAGGACGTAGTAAAGCTTAGAGAACTGGCTTGTCCAGGGTTGACTTCAATTCCTCACTGTTGCGATCTGTGCAAGAGAAGAAAGGGAAGTTGTATGGTAGTAAGTGGGTCAAGGGGAGGTGGAAACACCCTTCTATTAAAATTCCATCTCCCAGCCCGGTGGCGGTGGTGGTGCACACCTTTAATCCCAGCACTCGGGAGGCAGAGCCAGCCAGATCTCTGTGAGTTCCAGGCCAGCCTGGTCTACAGCAAGATCCAGGACAGGAACCAAAACTACACAGAGAAACCCTGTTTCGAGAAAAAAAAAAAAAAAAAATCCATCTCCTCAGGGAAAGAAAGTCCTGTCCCTCAAATCCCAGTAGCATCAGTTTGTAACAGGAGCCATGGAATTGGTGCCTCAATGGTCAGGATTTAAAGAAACCATACGAAGTTTCTTTCTCCTTAGCTGATTTTCAGGAAGTCAGGGGCAAATGGTACCCGTCTAGAAGAACAGGAAAGAAAGCCCCTCTGTGATCAGAAGCAACCCAGATTTGATTCCCTGACACAGACCGGCACTATGTGACACTAAGAAAGGAAAGGAGTTACTGAGGGACAGAAAGTGAGTAGAGGAAGCATGGGGGGGGGGGTACGGGGGAGGGGCTGAAACAATCATAAACGGAAGAGTCTTCGAGCACAGTGCAGCCTGTGTGCAACCTACCTGTGAGGTCTCCTTTGCTTGTTAGAGGTTATTTTGAAAACTACAAACGCCTGACAAAGCACATCCAGTATTTAGCTGCAAGCTGATGTGTGAGCTTACTCCTGTAACCCCAGCACTCCTTGGGAGACTGAGACAGAGGAATGCTTTAAATTCAAGGTCACACTGGACTACCTAGTGAGTTCTAGACCAGCCAGCCTGGGCTACAGAGTGACTGAGGCAGGAGAGTAGGGCGGAGAGAGAGGTCAGGAAAGCCTTGGGGGAAAGCAGCAAAACTAATACAAGAGAGAAAAAAAAAAAACTGGTGATGAGGAAAGCCAGACACCCTCACTCACATACCTCACACCCCACACCCTCAGCCGAGGCCAGCTACAACTGGCTGGAGCCACTGTGGCAGGTACAGAGGCACACTCCAGAGAGTCTGAAGGTGACCAACCTGTGGTTCATTATAAACTTCATGTTAACAGACAGCCCACCCTGTTCAAATGACTCCCCCAAATATATACTACTGGGATGTAAAAGCCCCATTCCTTGTATCACATGACCCTTTCAGCTTCTAAAATTTCCCCCCTGCTCTGGCCATCTTCCAATCTTGAAAGCATATCTTTCTCCTTCTGCTACCATCCACGGCACATGCCTGCTCAGTTCCTTGTTCTAAACCTAAACATCTCAGCAAGATGTCCCCTGACCCCAATGTCCACAGATATCATTGTGTCCAAACAGAACACAAAACACCGCAAATATATACATCCGGTTCAGTACCAAACAATTTAAAACCAAATCCTTCAAAACCCAAAAATTCATAGCAGTTAATACGTGTGAAGGGTGCTCCTACATTGTTATTTAATCTCCACAGTTGCTATTTAGGCAGGGACTATTCTTATCCCTACTTACAGATTAAAAAACAAAAAACAAAGAACAGCTTACAGATTAAAAGGAGTTGGTAATCGGGAAGTAAGAGAGCCTCTCTAGTCAGGGCAGGGATCTAGAGGGCCTGTGATGGGTTGCTGTGATGGTCCCTTGCTGTCTGTCCCCATAGCCCAGGAAAGAACAGCTCAAGGTCACTCCTCTCCTTCCTAGCAGACATATAGTAGAGTTGCATGCTGACAACTGGTCCACAGTTCTTCTCCCACAGGTATGAGCCCCATTCCTGGCCTGGAGTCCCAGCGATCAGGAGGTAGACGCAGGTGATTCTCTGTGAGTTCAAAGCCAACCTGGTCCACAAAGTGAGTTCTAGGACAGCCAAGGCTGTTACCCAAAGAAACCCTGTCTCAAAATACCACCAAAAAAAACAAAAAAGGAAAAGAAAATGTTTAGGGGGCTGGAGAGATAGCTGACTGGTTAAGAGCACTGGCTCTTCTTCCTGAGGACCCAGGATTAATTACGAGCACACACATGGTAGCTCACAACTGTCTGTAACTCCAGTTCCAGGGGATCTGGCACCTCCACACAGACATACATTCAGGCAAATACCAATGTATGTAAAATAATAAATAAATCATTAAAAAATAAAATTCAGAACATGTAATGTTTAAGGCTTCTAAAAAAAATTACATTACAACATGTTCTGAATTTGACTGATCATTTGCTATTCATAACAACTCTCTTTGCTAATTGTTTTTAATCCATGTTTGCTGATGAATATGATTCAGGAGCATGTTCAGAATTGTACAGTTGGAGGGTGGTAAAGGCAAGACTGAAAGTGGTATCTTGTCCATCAGCACCCATGTCCATTGCCTCCGAGCTGATCTGCCAGCACCCTGACTTCCAGGAGTCTAAAGAGAATCCAAGAAACAGGGTGAGCTACATATTGTGGATTTCTAAACACAAAAACAGAGCTAGTGAACACAGCAAAGCAACCCATAACATGGCATGTGCTCCAAGGCTACTCTACCTTATACACACTCAAACCTGGAAGACACATGAAAAAGAAAAATACCTTAACAACCCCTTAAAGTTTAAAAGAGGAAGGGGAATCTCAGGGATGCAGGACAAAAGGATGAGAGGTGAGAGCAGATGCCACAGAGATTCCAGTAGTTTAGCTGGGTTGTAATCACCCACCCGGGACAGGAAACTTGATCTTGAGCCTGTGTGTAAGAGGGAGTTGGACATAAGCTCTTTCATAAAGCCCACAGTCTAGAAAGGCAGCAGCTTCCATACAGAGGGCTGCAACATGTCGTACTGTCTGCCAGTCTGGCCACACCTCTCACTTCCGTGAGTCCTGGGAAACATCAGGCCCCAGTGCCTCCACTGGCCCAGCGTACACGGTGCCACGCAGGTACCACAGAGAATGCAACGTTACAGGACCTGGACCGAGAGCTCTTCGGATTTCAGGAGCAGCAAACGCAAAGATGCCTCTTGGCAAGGAGGTTTTCTTTGCTGCAGGATCCACACAAGGTCCATCTTTTAAAACGCTGAAAACAGTTCACACACAAACACAAAAATGCAGACCAAGAAATGTAAATTATGAAAGAAAACCAAGTGTAATCCCAAAGAAGTCAATGAATCCTGCAAAATTGGAAGCAGCAGTCATCTGAAGACGGACTGACCATAAGCCTGGTTAAAACAAAGAGACAAGAAATGAATAGGGGCTACCGTGAAAGGTTGGATGGTTTTCAGAGCCAACAACCCTCTGAGGAAAATGCAGTTCTACAAATGGAAAGCAGAGTCACGGACATCAAGAATGATAAAGATGAGTTACATGGCAAGTTCAGTGGTAGCAGAGGAGAAAGTTAGAAAAACTGAAGAACCCCCCAAAATGTGGCCTCCAGTCACAAAAGGTGACTGGTGATTTAAAAAAAAACAAAAAACAAAAAACAAAAAACAAAAAACAAAACAAAACAAAAAAACCTAATTCATCAAGATTGATGACAGAGTAAGTCCAACATACCTCTACCAGGATTCCGAGAGAAAAGCTAAAAGACTGAGAGGGGGCACTATTCAAAGACAGAGTGATTGAGAAGTTTCCAGAATTGGAGAAAGACATGATGAGTCTTCAAACTGAAGAAGCACACCAAATCCTGAGCAAAACAAATAAAAATATTATTTTTAACAAGGAATCCATTATTTCTTATAGGTCTTTCCAAGTTATCCTTTTTTTTTTTTTTTTTTTTTTTTTGCTTATTCTTACTTTTGGGTTCAACTCTCCATAATTTAAGCATTCAATTTAATGACACAAAAGAAATATAAATGATGGCCGGGTAGGGGTGGTACATGCCTTTAATCCCAGCACCCCAGAGGCAGAGGCAGGCAGATCTCTGAGGTCAAAAGCCAGCCTGGTCTACAGAGTGAGTTCAAGGACAGCCAGGGCTATGTGGAAAAATTGTCTCAAAAAAAAAAAAAAAAGAAAGAAAGAAAGAAAGAAAGGAAGAAAAAGGAAAAGGAAAAAAGAAAAGAAATATAAACGACAAAAACACATATATCTGAGATAAAACCAAGTAAAGAACAAAATAATGAAGGCAAATGTTATAATCAATAGTACAGAAAGCAGAGACAGCCCGCAAAGGAAAACATGGTTCTCTGAAAACACTAATGAAATAGACAAAGCCCCAGCACGATGTGCTTGTATTTTTTCTCGTTAGTTCCCCACACACACATACTTTGAAGATGTTATTCTACGCCTAGATAAATTATCATCGGAGAGTATTTAATCCAAACAAGGGCTGAGGACTGGCGGTGCTTGCAAGCTGTGGAATCACATTGGAAGAAACTGCCAGAGTGAGCCTTTGCAGACACAGGGGCTAACCTGCTGTCGACACCTAACGGGCACGATTCATGTCTCGGTGAAATTGTAAAGGATCAAGTTCTAAGATTAAAAAAAAAAAAAAAAAAAAAAAAGACTTCCTACTTACGAAGAAATGGCCAACAGCATCATGTTAATCAGCAAAAGTGGATGTCATGAGAAATAGAATCATAAACAGAAAAACTGTAAAGAGTAAAAGAGACAACGCAATAAAAGATACAATTTTTAACACTATGAAATTCTGAGTTTTCTCCTACTCTCTTTTTGCTGGTTCTAAGCAAATGGCTTATTAATCTTGCTTACTTTATTTAGTTTTGATATCTGGGTGCATTTCCTCTTGGTTGCACTTTGTTAAAATAAACTATACCACAAAGGGGACATAATGTTTACTAAAAAAAAAAAAAGAAGAAGAAAGAAAAAAAAAAAACCTCACTGTGCTTGCCATGTGAAACACCTGTCCCCTTGTTCAGGGAAGCTGTGGAGACCCCACCCCCACCCAGTGAACTCTCACTAGTGTCTAGTCTGCAAAGAGAAAGGTCTTCATGGAAGAAAATGTTCCTTCATGTTTCCAAGCAAAGCCATGGTCAAGCAAGGCTTTGACGGATCCTCAAATAGAGGAAGAGTTGGTGAGAAAGAAGGCTGAGAGGAGCCAGAGGCTCTGCCCAAGCCCAGGTGACCCTTGAGGACCAGATCCTCAGCTGGATTTGACAGTAAAAAGTAAAGTGCTTAATCTGGGCCACCTGCATGGTCTTAAACACTCAACAGGAAAGTATAACCAAAGATTAAAATGATTGGTCTGTTTCCTTCCTGAGGAACAATCCAAGGGACCATACTCACCAGACATTAGGCTTAACTCCATATGAGATGTCATTTGGCAATTTTTATCACTAATGATATTTTTTTTTAGACAGGGTCTCGCTATGTAGCTCTGTCCATCCTGGAAGCCTTGAACTCACTGAGATCCACCTGCCTCTGCCTCATGACTTTGGCTCAATTCAATCAAAAAAGATAAGCCAATTATTTTAACCTACAGATTAAATGATGGCTAAACTATTTCTTCTTCTTCTTCTTCTTCTTCTTCTTCTTCTTCTTCTTCTTCTTCTTCTTCCTCCTCCTCCTCCTCCTCCTCCTCCTCCTCCTCCTCCTCCTCCTCCTCCTCCTCCTCTTTCTCCCTTCCCCTCCTCAGCCATCTGGGAGGGACCTCACACTGTGATTCTAGCCACTCCAACAGCTATCAAAGTGCCTGAAATCATCCTGAGTTCATCCATCACTCTCAAGTCCAATCTTGGAAGAAAAAAAAAAAAGAGGAGTCCAATAGATGGATGCTGTCATGAGCCCATCAAGACATTCTAATGTTCTTATATTTGGACAATTTTAAAAGTAACCTGTGTTCTGACTTCTCCTGGATCCATGTCTAGGACTTGTAATGCTCATAACTCTTAACTTCTCTCTCACATCTGTTTTTGGGCACCAATCAAAGCCTTCCTTTGCTCCCCTCATCTGACAGCTAACCAAATAAAGCAACTGATGCATTTTTCTGTGCCTTTTAGATAGGCCCACTGGACGGGGTACCCCAACTGCTACACCTGACACCTACATTCAGCTGGAAAAAGCCAGGTCAGTCATCAACAGAATTCCATAATGGCAACTGGGGCTCCCTCTTCAGAGGGGAATGGTAAGAACAGGAACTAGAAACTGGCCAACTTGCCTAAATGGGTAAAAAGATCCCAAAGAAAAGTAACCAGTTTCTTTCCTGGCTAAAATCCAGCAGTGTCCGTGGGCCTCTTAACAGTATCATTCTTGCTAGAGGCTAGAGGTGCCAGAATTGTTCGGGGGCACTAATACTTGACCTGGTTTCTAAGTGATTTTAGGGTTATCAATTCAGAGTAGGGGATGTTAGAGTAGCAATAAAGACCCATTAAGAAAAATCTTCTGAGCCGGGTGGTGGTGGTGCACGCCTTGAATCCCAACACTCGGGAGGCAGAGCCAGGAGGATCTCTGTGAGTTCGAGGGCAGCCTGGTCTACAGAGCAAGATCCAGGATAGGCACCAAAACTACACACAGAGAAACCCTGTCTCAGGAAAAAAAAAAAAAAGAAAAGTCTTCTGGGTGCTACAGAGATGGCTCAGCCGTTAAAAGCACTCAGTGTTTCTCCAGGTGGCCAGGTTTGATTCCCACCACCCATAAGGTGTCTCACAACCACCTGTAACTCCAGTTCCAGGAGATCCAATGCCATCTTCTGGCCCCCACAGACACCAGGCATGCACATGTTATATAGACATACATGCAAGCAAAACACTCATCCACATAAAATAAAAGCATAAAAATTAAAGATTAAAAAGAAAAGAAAACCTTCTGTTCAAATGAATACAGCTTCTGGCTTAGCATTCCAGTTGGGCTAGGTCAATCGCCCGGCCAAGGGAGTACCCCAAAGAAGGCAGGTTCTGCTTAAATCATGCTAAAGAGATAGGCAGAAGAATCCATCCTCTAATGAGATACTGTCCTTTTTCCTTCTCAGAATCCTCGCCCCTTATACAGAAGTGTACCAGGGTTCGGCCATGTGGCTTCCTCAGTCTGGCCACCTTTTAAACTATCCAGAAAAGTTTCACTTCTTTTCTTCTGTCTCTTTTCTAAGCATGCTTTCCCTTATGATTTGGGTTTCCTTCCTCTTTCTCCAAAGTCCTCCTCCCTTCCTTCCTCCATGGGGCTGTTTGGCCACCATGGGTCTGACTTCCATGCCAGCTTAAATGATACGGGTCCTCCCCACCCCCCATTCTATTCTCCTCCTCTGGGCAGCTGTTGAGATTTATAACTTGGGTTCCTTTTCTTTCACATTCAAATAAAATTGCTCTTGAGCTTCAATAAATATAAAGTAAAATCAATGCTTGCCTCAAGTATTACAGGCTGGTTTTCTAGTTGCCATTGCTGTGAAACCAAGTGGCTGACATTAAAATACTGTAAAAAAGGAAACTTGTCGATTTGTTTCCTTGGACAAGCATGAGGCTTTGGCTATGTGTCTAAAGCACCAGTCAAAAATTATTTAGAAAACAATCCTGGGGAAATGTCACTCTCAGTACATAAACAATGGGGTATGAATACATAGCTATGCACAGACACATGCCCATACATATACCAACACCATAAAAACTCATATACACACACACAAAAACCCTCATACACATTCATGTTCACACCCAGACACTAGGAAGAGTCTGGTTTAAGCAAACACTGCTGTCCTTCCCTTTACAAAGAAGTGAACACAGTCTAAGAGCGACACCCTGTGGCATCGGCAGGCACACGGCACAGGGATGATACAGGAACCTCAGCAGTGTGCTGACTGTGAGGCCTGATTGCTTGGCTGTCACATCTCTGAACTATGACCTCTAAACTCAAAGTCCACCCTTACTGTGTTTCAGGGACATCTGCAATCCCAAGAGTGCTTCTAGGGATATAAGGATGCAGGGTCCCCCTACCTCTGCCCCTGCTCCCTGGTTCCTGAATCTCTTTCCCTTACCTACCCAACATGCAGCTTCTGATGCATTAGATCCCACAGGTGACCAGGGCACTGCCACATCCTCTGATGTGAAAGGTGCTGTTCCTCGCTGTGAGAGGGGGCCCTTATAGCAAAGCACCAAATCAACTTAGTGAGCCTGAGTTGTCATTTGGGCAGGGTCTGAGTCACAGAAGTCCAAATACGATTTGTAGACTCTAAGACCTACCTCTGACATAATATCCTAATATAATAACATCCTCTAACAGCATCCTATTAAAACTGAACCTCCAAGATTACCATGCCTAATGGGGACAAAAACGCAGTAACAAAAGCCAAAATATCAAACACCGGCACAGTGCAGCAGGCCTTGCATGCTCGGTGTGCATGCTCTTGTTTAAGCCCTTGATGATCCTATCAGGCAGTGCTAGGCTAGCATCATGCACATTTTCAGATAAGACAAGCGAGGGCCAGAAAAGTAACTCACTTCATGCAAAGTCGCAGAACTGGTTAGCTCATGAAGACACGGGATCCACTGGCTACAGATCTCTTTTGGTCAGTCTGACTCAGAAATCTGAAAACCAGTAAGCTACTTACTATACCTCCAAATCGTTCCCCGTTGTCAACCACAAAGACCTTCCCAGCCAGCCTGCCCCACCCACCGACGCCGCCAATGGTGTTAACCACCCCAGCGTCTCCTAGCCAGCTCCTTCAGGGGCCATTTTGTCAGTCTTTCTTCATCCTGCCTCAGCTGTAGAAATGGTTCTTCCCCCACTAAGTCTCTGCTCTTTTCCTTCTCTCTCTCTCTCTCTCTCTCTCTCTCTCTCTCTCTCTCTCTCTCTCTCTCTCTCTCTCTCTCTCTCTCGCCAGGACCTCCGTTACAGGATTCATGCACTTGACGCCAGGATTCTAGGGTTCTAGATACAGGGCTTTGGATTCAAGCCCTTTACCAGTGTGTGTGTCCTGGACTCCCCACCCCCTGCAGCAAAACAAAGGAGACACTCAGACTGGCGTCTTTCACCTGGCTGCCACCTTCTGTGACTGTCCTGTCCCAAGCCCTTCTCAGAACATTTAGACTGGAGCCTCTGGGGGCAGGACACAAATATCCCTATGTGCAAGTCTCTCAGGTTCTTTAACTTCCTGTTGGTTGCTGCTCATCACCAGTGTCTCTTCCCCTTCCCCACTCCTCCTGTGGGATTCCAGCCTTAGCCTTGTCCCCGGACTCCTGCCTCCTGCTCAGCGCCCTATTGGTACATACCTCCCCCAAAGCCAGGCAGTACCCATCATCTCTCAGCCTCTGCAGACATTCAGACACTCGCCATCCTCTTAAGCTAAAGGGACCACCCTACAGAGTCTCCCCACCTTCTGCCTCAGGGAAGGCCGTGCCAGGTCTTGGCTACGCTGGTGTTCTCCAGTTAATCTGTCCCCAAGAGGATGACTTGCTTTCCCATGAGGCAAAGCTTAACTCAAAGGTTGCCTTTCTCATAGTAGTTTCCCTCTCTCTCTCTCTCTCTCTCTCTCTCTCTCTCTCTCTCTCTCTCTCTCTCTCTCTCTCTCTCTGCTGTGCCTTCTTTTTATGTTTCCCATTTTTTATTTTAAATAAATATAACATCATTTCCCCCTTCCCTTTTCTCCCTCCAACCCCTCCCATATCCCTTGCCTCCTGCCCCTCCCATTTCCCCTGTCTAACTAGCTCCCTCTCCTGAGAGCTCTGTTGACAGCCTTGTCCACTTTATAAATCCCTGCTGTCCCCCACCCCTCTCAAGGCATCAAGGAGTGCCTTCCTTGTTCAAGGATTCAGATTTCACACTTCTGATAGAAAAATAGCCTGTGTCCTCTCCCTGGAAAAGGGCAGAACACAGAGGGAGTTTCTGCCCTCAATCTGCTCTCTTTGTTGACTCCTTTTCATGAGAGAAGGAAGCCTGGTATAAATACTGAAAGCATTAGACATTCCTTGTGTAGCCTTAGACATTCCTTATGTAGCCTTAGATATTTTATGTAGCCTTAGATAGTTCTTATGTAGCCACAGATATTCTTTTTTAGCCTTAGATATTCCTTATGTAGCCACAGATATCCCTTATGTAGCTATAGCTACTATTCCTTATGTAGCCACAGATATCCCTTATGTAGCTGTAGCTATCTATTCCTCATGTAGCCACATATATTCCTTACACAGCCACAGAATTCCTTATGTAGCCACAGAATTCCTTATGTAGCCATAGATATTCCTTATGTAGCCATAGATATTCCTTATGTAGCCATAGATATTCCTTATGTAGCCATAGATATTCCTTATGTAGCCATAGAAATTCCATATGTAGCCACAGATATTCCTTTGAAAGCCTTAGATATTCTTTGTGGAAGTTTAGATATTCCCCACTGTGGGAAACTGTGGTTACAGTGTCTTCATGTGTGGAGGCAGTTGATTTTTTCCTTTGCACTTACCCAAGCCCAACTTTCTGCTTTCCTATTTGGGTGGAAGCCCACCAAATAGACTGGGTAATACTACCCATCTCTGCCCTTCCCATACCCGAGAAGGAGGGGGGTTAGAACAGCTGGTCACCTGCTGCTAATTGATCAGATGGTTAGGTCTGTTCCTCAGAACCAGCCCTTTCAGAATCAAGACAGACGGAGAAGGTGTCTCTGGTTCTCCTTGCCAGGGCTGACATCACACATTCAAGTTTTAACCTGAATGCTAAGTGTGTGGACATCTCCAAGGGACCTGCCTCCCTGGCCTACAAGGGGAGAATGTCACTGAACAAGCCAGTAATCTGCCACTCTCCGTCTATGTTCATCCTTTGACGGCGTCTTGTAATTGGTCACTGTGAGTGATGGTACCCAAACCCTTACACTGCACCCTCTTTCTTGAGACTCTGCCTGTCTGTTTGAACACAGCGAGGCTTCAAAGAGCATCTATAGAAATGAACTGAGACAATACTTTTTCTAACCACTCCTCTGTGTCCACCATGGGTGTGGAATGAGCCCCTCTAGCTCTACATCCAGGGTACCCCCTGCACTCTCTGAAAAGCTGCTCAGAGGGGAAGGAAGCATTGGGCAAGGATGCTGGGCCCCCAAACATACTCACACTGGAGAGCAGGAATCAGGATCTATGCTCCTGGTGGGGACAAAGCCCACTTCTCCTGAGCTCACCGACTTCCCAATGAACCACTGCAGCCCAGGTATAACAAAGCCAAGGATCTCAATGCTTTCTCCCTGGAGGAAGCTCAGTTCATCCTTTTGCTCCTGTTCATAATCCATCATGGCCTTGCACCTTCCTCTGCCTGTGAAAAAGAACACACTGGTCAACTGGAAGGATATGGGGAATGAACCTTGCCCTGTTTATCAGTGTGACACAGACTAAGGTATCCCAGCCTTAGGAATCTCCATAATTCAGTCCAATCACACACACACACACACACACACACACACACACACACACACACACACCCCAAAATCAAACTGGTAGGAATGGCCAGGGATAGCAGGCTTTTCACGTTGCCAAACCAGGACAATCCAAAAAGGAACTACAATCTGGGTGCTTTTGTTATCATGTTTTAAAAAGAAAAGACCCAAGTATAAGAAAGGTACTCTCAAAATACAGAATATGTATGCCTTGAAACTAGATAAGCTGATAGGAAGCTGGAATGTTCCTTATATTATCCTCAACTGATTCTATCACCATTGTACATATCACCACCACGTTTGGCACAGGACCTCAGAGCAGTGTGTGAGAATCTTTACAGCAGAAGATACCTACACCTCCTTGCAGCCGCTTCAGCCACTGTGACACCTGATGCTTCTAAACACCAGAGTCCGAAGCAAAGGGCATCGTGCCTGGTACCTAATCAACTCCCAGGAGATGTCACTTCACAATCCCTGGTAGGACAGAGTGCTGCAGGGAAGCCAGAGCGATCTGGGACTATCCTTAAAGCCACAGTAATTACCCCATTTGACAAATGGTTCACCTAGGATCCAATAACAGTGTTTTTGTGAGTACTGTACTCTCTTGTTTACAAAGCACATCTCTATACCCAGGTCTTCCAGAGGGCTGAATGCCAGGCAGGGTACCCAGCAGAATTCCCCCTTCGTGGATGAGAAAGTGGGACGCAGTCCTGAGTGACGTGTCTAAGGGGCACAGGGAGAGTTAGGACTGCAGCCAGGCTTCCCTGCTACTTCCCACCTCTACCGTCCATCTGCTCAGTTCTGCGACAGCATTTGGCTTGACGACACCACTTCTTTACTGAGAAGGTAGAAGCCTAGGAAAGGCAGGGAGTGCTGGTGTGAGGTTGTGTAAACCGTAACAGACTCCAAAGCCCCATAGTTCTGACTTCCACAGGCTATGTTTCTGCAAATGCTAAAAGCCTTGTTTATGGCCAATGATTGCATAGTTGTAACATTTTGATTCTATGATTCCTTCTAGTTATTTTAAGTGTTATTTGGGTTTGGAATTAGTAAAATTGTGTTGTTGTTTTTTTAAACTAGAGATGTGTGAAAGGAAATGTGCTAGAATAGGGAGCTACAAGGACAAACTTTCAACAGTTCGTTTTAGATATTTTGTTATCTACTAAATGCATTACTTAGCAATGTGTGTGTGTACACAGAGATTAACTGACACGTGTGTGTGTGTGTGTGTGTGTGTGTGTGCGTGTCACGTGTGTGCATGTGAACACAGATATGTGTGTGCATAGTCGATTATCTATTCATTCAGTGTTTCCTGGGCACTCACTAAGTACTAGGCATTCATAGTCCCCCTAAATCACATTACTCTATGGAAAGCCAGAAAATATTTGGGTAAGGAGTTGGAAACTGGTGGCCTGTAGGTCACATTTGGCTCCAAAATGTTTCATTTGGCCCATGCAAGACTTTTTTCCTACCGGTCTATCTTTAAATCTCCCTAACCCCTGCCATTCCCTAACACCCCTCTCCCAGTCCTTCTCATACATATGTGTTCTGCCCATTCGTGTAGGCAGGCATCTGTTTCCTCAGCCCTGGCCTGAACCTTCACTTCACAGGCAAAGACCCCAAGTGTGCAGACAGTAACTGACTTCCCACATCCAGTCAGTGAGATTAGGAAGCAAGTACACATCATCTTCCTGACGATGCTGTTTTCAGCTCATACCAATGTGACAAGAGCTCATCCAGTCTCTCTTCCTGGGGAGGCCACAGATTCCCGGGTAGCTCTTCAGGAACCATCTGCCAGTGGAAACATGGAGTTTTCAAACATTAAAATAACGAGCAGAATAGTCCCGTAGAAAAATGACGGTGGTGTTATCGTTCCCCTTATTTTAATGACAGCAAACTGAGAACTTACTTTACACTGTGAAAATGAAAGTCTGGGATCTTCCCTAGCTCTGTGATTCTTCTGCCAGTCAGATAACTTGCACACAACCTTTACTATTCTTACTGCCAACTTTGCCAGGGTCAGGCAGAGTGGATAAGGCATGAGACAAGATTGTCGCTCTGTCGGCTCAAGTTTAAATCTCCGGTAGAGATTCTCAAACTTTGGTGTGAAGAACAGGCCTGAGGACATCATTTAAAAAGGGAGTTTCTGGGCCCAACACCAAGAGAACCAGAGGAGGGGCGGGGGGCGGGGGCTGAATTCATAGTAAAACCCTCAGGTGGCATTGACCGGAATGGCCCCAGTTCATGAACTGGAAAGCACTTCAATAGAGGTCATATACTTCTTCCTATGTACTATGCCCATCTGATATTTAGAGTTTTTTCCACTTTCATCAAATAATAATTTTTTTTTTTTTAAAAAAAAGGAGATTAAAAAGCCCCTCCAATTTTGTCCTCTTCCAGGCACCAGGAATACCATATCTAAAAGGATATCTATTCTATTCTGTCCAAACTTCAGTCTGCTCTGGGACCCTCCCCCAGGGGGTGGGCAGCTACTCACTGATGGAAAGGGACAGACAGGGGCTCCAGGGCTGACACAGGCACCAGGCCCCTCTGGCCCGTCACTGAAGACACGCCTTCCCACTCAGATTCGCCTTCAGAGAGCACGGAGATTAGCTCATTCTTGCACAGTGTCAAATACTCCCCTTCCTTCTCTTCTGGCTGAGCCACGGAGCACATGGCTCTGCAGAAGAAGTGGCCTGCAGAGAATGAGAAAAGGCTTCCAAGGAGCAGCCGGAAATGGAGAGCGTCATCTTCCAGGCACTACTTAGATGCAGAGCCCAGACAATTTTCTTCCTCCGAGTAAAAGTCCACTGTCCGGGAGGAGGCACAAGGGCCTTGTGCTGTGATCCCAGGGAGTAAGAAAAGTCACTGACAGGGAGTTCCCTTAAAATAGATACTAATAGATCTGAGTAATTCGGGAGAGTAAGACTTAATTGGACTTTACAGAGAGAGAGAGAGAGAGAGAGAGAGAGAGAGAGAGAGAGAGAGAGAGAGAGAGAGAGAGATGAAGCAAAGCCCCACGGAAATACATGCACATTTACACAGCTCCAGCTGTCTTTGCAACCCTGTACTTCATTCAGAGCCACGAAGACAAAAGGAAGTCATTTAGATGAATGCAATGATGCCGAATGAGCTTTGTAACAGTACGGCACAGACTCTGTCCTACAGAGCTGCGCACTAGAATTGGAAAGAGAATGACTTTTGTAAAACTATAGTGGGCCAGTCTGGCTTTCAACATGTATTAAGTGATCAGACCTGACCAACTGCCAGTCAGATGGCACTTTCACTTGTGAAAAGGTCAGACAGAGAAGCTTCAACTGACCCCTCATATTCTGTTACTGAATTTCACGAAATAGTTCAGGTTTTCTGAGATTCATAAATTTATTTTACAATCAAATTACATCATGTGTTCATAGAACCGTCTGTCAATCCTGGAGACCGTTAGATTTACATGAGAAACTTTATTTTTAAAATGCCAATGGCAGGGTCCCCACCTCCAGAAACTCTACCAGCCTGGATAAAGCCTGGCAGCCCCGACCCCCACCCCTTAAACCCCCCAAGCAGCCTGAACATGAATCAGTGAGACCAACCAACACACACAGCTGTTTGTGTGACGTCAGGACTGGGCCGAGAAGGATGCTTGAGGTTTTGTTACAACAGATAGGTTCACTCCGGCATGTTTTCATCTTTCTAAGAATTTTTTTTCCTCTCTAGGTATCTTAATTACTGAGGGACTCCAATAACAAATATCTCAAAGAGGCTCCCATTCCAAATCCCATGCCAGACTCACCTTCCTGCAACAGGAGGCCCAGGTACATGTTTTCCAAGTGATTGTCATCTACAGACACTTGGATCTCTGTGTCATCCACCAGTCTGTAGTTGAGCCAATACTTATGGTCAAAGAAAAGCTGTTCCAGACATGTGGACACATAGCCTAGAGGTCAAACCAACACAGCTGAACAAGATGAGTTCCGCCCTGAGCGGCCACAAGAGAGAAAACACATACCCAGACCCACCACTTAAATGGAGCAGAGTGCTAACTAGACACTATTATATGCCAATATTCTTCTAAACATGAATTATTCTTATTGAAATTCTGCTCCTTTTGCGTCTTCTTCACTATTCCTATAATGCAATAACCTGCCATCCTCTACCCTCACTGTCTGCTACAAGAGTTAAATTTGAAAGTTCACACTTAAGAGTCTTATAAAAACACAGAAGC
The DNA here is from genome assembly GCF_949786415.1 of Peromyscus eremicus. Taxonomy (NCBI): domain Eukaryota; kingdom Metazoa; phylum Chordata; class Mammalia; order Rodentia; family Cricetidae; genus Peromyscus; species Peromyscus eremicus. The sequence continues at coordinate 49,723,349 of NC_081435.1, read as the reverse complement.
TAATTAGCAGGTCTGAGTCAGAGCCTGGGTTTCTGAGTCTGTAACACCAGCACACTCCAGGGAGTGAACGAACTGATCCACAAAGCAAAATTGTAATACTGACCATCTAGCATGGTCACAGGTAATACGGCACAGAGAGCAGGAAAATCACCGTGAATATAAGGGAAGTTTCCCGCTCCAGCCAAGGGTCACTTGGACCCTCAGCCCAGCTCAGCCTTGCTTTCTGGGTACAACTTCAGGGAACCCAGGGTTTTCTGCCATGCAGCAAATGTTCATCAAATGTAGGTGACTTGGCTGTGAAACCATCAGTTCCTGCCAGGATTTTTGTCCTGGAACAGAGGATGAAACAGTGTCCACTACAATGGTAAGGTCACTGTGCTCTGACACCCGCAACTTTCTAGAAAACCCTGAAGACTGGGGCCACTTCCCAGCTAGGTCTCCCATCTCTTTGACTCTTTCACAAACACATGGGACAAAGCATCTCCGAGCTTTAGTATTTTGAGCAGCTTCTGGCTCTTCCTCAGGAGTCTTTCTTCCTACTGAACTCCACATCTATCTCACTGCATCCAACTCAGCAGCTCACCAAATTGTTTGCCCAGCTATGTCAGTTTTAAAAAGCTCTCCCTGAAGCCGGGCGGTGGTGGCGCACGCCTTTAATCCCAGCACTCGGGAGGCAGAGCCAGGCGGATCTCTGTGAGTTTGAGGCCAGCCTGGGCTACCAAGTGAGCTCCAGGAAAGGCACAAAGCTACACAGAGAAACCCTGTCTCGAAAAACTAAAAAAAAGCTCTCGCTGGATGGTAGGGAAATGAGTTTCTTCACAGACATTTTAGAATAATAGTTAATACTTATTTTGGAATTAGCTTTAGAGAGTTTATGATATTTCAAAAAGCTAACCATCCATTTCAGAGCTGCATCTCCTTTATCAGAGACAAACCAATCCCCTGATATCAGGCTCAATGAGCTGGCTAGATTGAGAAGTATGTTCTCCTCTACCTACCCAGGGCATACCTAAGTTCAGGTAGGTGGAAAACTTCCAGATTTCTTCCACAGTCTTGAAGGTGATGAGGAACTGGTCCTTCTGGGACTGGATGCCCACCAGCCTTGCAGAGAGGTCCTGAACAAGAGCAACAAGTCAGCCTGTGATAACTGAGTTCTTTAAGTAAAGAGCACGTGAGGACCAAGTATTAATCAACAACTTAGTTGTTGCTAAGCAGTGTGTTGTAAAACATTCTCCCATCAGTGAGTGGTCTACATTATGTTTACTGGTTGCAAATGCCATCCTTTCATTTGGGGTTATTTTACAATCTACCTCAATAGATAAATCTTTATGCACATCCTTGCTTGTTCGGGTACACGTGATTCTAAGAAGCGCAGTTCAGTGGAGAATATATGCATCTTCTATTCAAAAATGCAGCCACACAATAACCTCCAAAAATATCTGCCAATATCGTTTCATCAGTAGAACAAGAAGAGGCCCAGGAGCCTCTTGCTGTCCAATATGGGACCAAAGTAGGCTTGAACCCAGTGGCACTTGCTTCACCCCAGTCTTTCTCTGTTGGTTGCTCAAAGTGATGGTCTGAACGTCCTATTCCAGGGCCAGGAACTGCCATGGAGAGCAACTGCTAGACCCAACCCTTAGGGAGTCTAAGGGAATGAGGATCCGAAAGAAGAGCCCCAAGTCCAGAAAGGTCGGAATCTGCATCCCCTCAACACCAGCGACTCAGAGGCCCCAGATCCTGAGCAGGTATAGATCTTGTGAGCAATCAGAACTGCTGGGTAATATATATATATATTGAATTTGCTAGATGTCAGACCTTTGCAAGGCAAATCTTTGCGAGCAACACTTCATTCAGTTCCCACAATAAATACCTGAAAAGAGTGCAATTGTGGTATTTAATCCACTGTATGGCTTTTGTAACATCTAACCACTTCTCAAGTGAAAGACGAGGAAGTATGGCACCCTGCCTAATGGACAAGGTGTACTTTCTCTAAGATGTATACTAAATAAGGACGGATGTTATGATTAATAGTATCATGAAGCTCATAACATTTTGTAAACAAAGAGATGAGGACACAGAGAGGTGAGGTAACTTGCCCAGGGTCATCTATAGAGAGTAAGCCCTGACTGGCTCTTGGATATAGCCAACTTCGGACCTCAGCTTCCACCCCTAAACACACTTAGTTCAAGACATGACCTAACCAATGGATAGCTCTTGCCATCAAACCCTGCTCCTGCCCAAAGCAAAGGTGACTTGAATCCAAGAGAAATTCATTAAAGCCATCGCCAGCTAGTGTCTTCACTTCCCGAGTTCCGAGGATTAAAATAGAATAAAAGCAAATTTAGAAGCCCAGGGTTGGAGAAATGGCTCAGTAGGTAAAAACACTTGTTGCCCAAGCACAAGGTCATGAGTTCAGATCCGCAGGAAAAGCCGGGTGCAGCCACTGCACCTGTAACCCCGGTACTGAGGGGAGGACCAGAGACTGGAGGAATGCTGGGGCTTGTTGGCCATCAGCCTAGTGAAAAGTGACAGAGCAGGCCACCTAATGTCCCCCTCTAGCCTCTTTGAATACCCAAGCACAGTGGCCTGCCCAGAGGCATGTGCATCCATACACATGTGCATACACCACAGTCACATTCAGGAACACACATTTTTTTTTTAAGTTTAGCTGTTAATTATGCAACAGATACCACTACCCATGCACCATGTACAAAATGAAGCTCTCTACAGGCGTAGCCTTGCTTTCTACTAAAAACCAGCTGCTGTCACTCTGTTACATGACAGCCACAGTGCTTTTCTCCTTTCCACTTGTACTAGATTAAGGAGGAAATGAAAATAAGAAGACATATTAATTTGTCACATAAAGCAATGCTTTCTTTCCCTACCACTGACAGCAACAGATTCTCTCTATTTCTGACTCTCGTTCTTTGATCAGACCTTTGGTAATACCAAATATAGCTTAACTATTAAGCATCTATCTACTATGAAAATCCATCTGATTTGTTGCATTGTTCCTCTCATCCCAATATTTATAGTTACGGTTTTTTCCGTTGGCAATATTATTACTTTAAATGTATGTGCTTGCCAGGCAGTGGTGGTGCACACCTTAGGCGGATCTCTGTGATTCGAGGCCAGCCTGGTCTACAGAGTAGGATCCAGGACAGCCAGGGCTACACAGAGAAAGCCTGTCTCAGAAGGAAAAAAGAAATGTGCTCAATGTTTACCAGGACCCAAGAGGAAAAGGAAAAAATGGACAGTTGTTTGTGACACAGAGATTGAACTTGGAGCAATGGGGATAGAATGTTTTGGAAACAATCATCATAAGTGAATTGTGCATTTTAAATCACAATGGGAAAATATGTGAATGTTGTACCCTAGTAACAAAACAAAATTCAAATGTAGCACCTTGGGGGACCGGGAATATACTTCTGAGACAGTTGCTATAGATATCCTTATTCTGCATTAATACAAGTAACTTGCCCAAAATTAGGTGGGGGGCGGTGTTCCTCTGGCTTAGGCCACTCATTCCTGTTAGGCAGCCAGTTGTTTGTTTGGGGACTTACCTTGTTCTAGGCACAGTCCTTGCTATTGGGGACCTGAGATCTGAGAGCCAGCCATCCCAGCTCACCTTAAACAGTGCACAGACTTCATGGTCTTCATTCTCCAGGGCCCAGAGCCTCCTCCGTGCAGCTTCTTGTAAGCTTGCATTGACACACCTCTTGGAGCGACTCTTCACACAGAATGAGAGCACCAGGTCTGAAAGAGAAGAGAGATGCAAGGCTGGGTGCACAGTGAAAGAAAGAACCAGGGGGAAAGTTGCTCCCACAAACCCTAAATCGGTATCCTCCACCGACAACAGATCAGAGTAGGCTAAAGGATCCTCCAAGTTCCCTTTCAGGTGTCCTTCCCAGGGATAGGGAAAGACACTAGGGCCAGCGGGGCTCTGGAGAGGTGGACAGTGGTCACTTTGGCTCAGGTGCTGACACAGACCCAGCCAAAGTAGACATTGCTTCCAGAAGATGATGTGTGAAAGTTCCAAATGAAAACTACATTATCCAAAGTGAAGGGAATGCATTTATACATAAATTTCTTTTTATTGAACATATTTCTTTTTTAAATTTATTTACTTTTATTTCACGTGTGTTGGTGTTTTGCCTGCATGTGCCTGTGTAAGTGTGTCAGATCATGGAGTTACAAACAGCTGTGAACTGCCATGTGGGTGCTGGGAATTGAACCCAGGTCCTCTGGAAGAGCAGTCAGTGCTCTTAACTACAGAGCCATCTCTCCAGCCCCTACACACAAATTTATAATAGGTAATAAACATTATCTTAGGAGTTGTTTGTACACATTTTCCCAACCTGTTTCTCATGCTCTGGGATTAACATTTCTCATGACAACCAGGGAACCCAAGGGGCTGGAGGATACACCTGTGATGATTTTTTTTCCTCAATTAAATCACCTGATGTGGGAAGACCCACCTTTTATTTGGATCTTTTGAGGCGGGAAAATCCACCTTATATCTGGGCCACACCTTTTGGAAGCATCCTATAGAAAGGACATGGAAGAAAGAAGCTTGCGCTCTCTGCCTGCTTGCCCTCGCTTTCACTGACAAGTCCATTCCTTCACTGGCATTAGAGTCTACTTCTCTGGGACTCCAGCACATACTGCAGACCAGCTGAGACATGCAGCCTCGTGGACAGAACAACTACTTGATTCTTGGAAGTTTTGTTGGCAGACAGCCATCGTTGGGCTAGCTGGACCACAGCCTATAAGATACTCCACTGAATCCTCTTTATATGTTCTTCTATCAGTTCTGTCCCTTCAGAGAACCCTGAGTAACACAACAAGGGCTCAAGCGTCCTCCTCATCACATATTAAGTATATGACAGTCAAGTCACCTTCCTTTCTGAGATTTTGCTTCCCACCTTCCCATCTGATAGGTAGGCATTTGGGTGTTGCCATAAAGAGGAGATTGTGTAAGGGTCATTGTAACAGACCTCCTGATACAGGATCTGCTCTCAAAATGGTCCCCACTACTGCCTATCAGATGCTATGCTACAGGAACACCTCCTGTCTGTCGTCTGGTTTCTGCTGTAAGGCTCATCTCAATGACATTATTTTCTAATGAGAATTCTCTCTTTGTGAATTTCACTGAAGTCTCACAAAAGAGGACCTCATGAGATATTAATGAAAATGGATATCTTCCATCACAATGATTTCCAAATAATTTTCTGCTTCTTAAACATTCATTCAGAAGCTTCTACGCAGCCAATCTCATTCTACACACTCAGGTCTTCATTTTAGTATTCATTTGTTTAAGAAATATTTACCCAGAGCCTAGAATAGGAAGAGACTGTGGTAAGTGTGATACAGAATATAGACAGGTCCTCCAAATATTCATTTCTCAATCTGTGTCTTTGTCATACATTTTTTTGGACACCAACAACATACAAACAACTCTTTAAGGTACCATGATGAATGCACAGTTTTTGTTTAATTTAACCCTGCCCCCCATATCACCTTTAAAAATCTAATCAATAATGTTTCTCTAGCCCAGAAATTATATATGGAGTTCCTGACACATTCCAGAGTCTAAAGAACTTTGACTAACAGTCTGGAAGGTTTGTGAGTGCAACAATATGATGAAGACACACTTACACAGACGCACTTGGATGTAACAAGAGACAAGGGCAAGGGGGGGGGGCACGGGATCTGCAGATGGAGAGACGAGGAAGCTCTATCCAGAAGGTGTTTTTTTCCCCCAATTGAACTTATCTGTGTGATTTAGATACCTTGAGTAATATTCTGTGGCAGGAAACATTTTCCCTTGTTTTCAAGTGAGGCTATGTCCTCCTCACTTGATCCAGGAAGATCTTTGGAAGGACTTTCTTTACCTGAAGAAAATGAAGCAAAAGATCATTTGTAACAGTATATGCAAGTCGTAATTACGGACTGCAAGTTCCTACCAAGTGCCAGCAGTCTTTCCAAGACGAGGGGCTTGAAAGAATTATTGTCACAGTTGCCTTATAATTACTTAGTAGTCAGCTGTTTTCCAAGAACCGTCATATGTGTTATCTCAATCCTGCAGCCTCCTGGGTGTACCCATTTCACTAACCAGTCCCACCCACAGGTCAAACCAAGTTCCAGGGTACAGTGCGCTGAAGGCACCCCAGTCATGTGGAGCCTACACAGATCACTATTATGGCTATCCGCAACAAGGTCTGGATCAATGAGCAGGTATGGGAAGACTGGAGTGGAAGAAGAAAGAATGGTATCATTAGAGAGACGGCTGAGGAATGGTTGTAATGTCCCCATGCTGTCCATCTGTCTGCCCACAAAACAGGGTCCTGTCTAAAAACTCTATCCTCCCAGCTCTTAAAATAGATCCCGTTTTTGCTGCTACTGAAGTGGAGTAAAGGGTGTAGGCTGAAGCTATTAGAAGAGTGCTTGCCTAACACGAACAAGGTTCTGGGCTCCATCATAAGCAGCATTACGACCACCACCGACATAACATAGTTCAAAGAAGGAGGACTGTGGGCTGACAGATGCAGGAGATGGTCCAGTAGGCAAAGGCCATCAAGTCTGACAGCCTGACTTCAATCCCCAGGAAAGATCTGACAGCTGCAACTTGTCCTCTGACCTCTACACACACACACACACACACACACACACACACACACACACACACACACACACGATATAAATATAAATAAATGCTACAAGGGAGAAGACAGATTGGAACACAGGGTGGGGACCAGGGTGAGGTTAGAGGAGTGGTATTTTGATTGCTTAAGGTTGAAAAGAGAGCAGAGAGTACAGTGAAAAAGCATGAGGAAGCAGAAAGAGCAGAGAAATGTACCCACTGCCATAGATGCAAAGGCGTGTCCAGCTACCAACCCTGGAGCAGGTCCAGCCCAGGGTAGATCTTTTGTGCTATAGTACCCCACGAATCATGCTCACAGCTTGGACACCACCAATAATACATAGCCCGTGGCGAGTCTTCACTCTGTGTGGACCAGAGAACCCACACGGTTGGACAGCCCGCCAGGACTGGCCTCTTTCATGGTATTCTCCACATACCAGAAGCTCAAGTCTTTAGCACATTAACTTTGGCTGCTGGACTTTGTCCTTTCAGCCACAACATTTCTCAAGAACTAAACCACTGGACCAGAACCATGCAAGCAAGCATAACCTCCTCCTGGGAAAGAAGGTTAATAATCTTGTCTCCACCACAAGTCACTTATTTAATCTTCACAACTGCCTATAAAATTTGGGTCGGAGGTGTCTAGGCCCCCCGAGTCTTGCCCTCTAGAGCTGTAGTTCAATGACACGGCCAAAGCACATGACAAGACTCAAGCAGTCCCAATCACCCTAGCCAGTGCCGAACCTCAGTCCTCAGACTGTTGTCAAGAGGCTTGGTCCCTGTCCATGGTGGACCTCCGTGGTGGCCTCTTGACACCCAGAGGTCTCTCTCCCTTTCTTCCTGGTAAGAGCAGTCAGCACTGTTGACGGACAGTGGGAACAAAATGGGTTTCAGCGTGAGTGGGCAGAAGGAAGTGCCAGCTCTTCGTGCGGAAAACCGGGTGAGCTTCTCAGTGGTGAAAGCTAAGCCGTGAGTAGCCAATCTGGCAGCAATGAGTCAAGGCCATCAGAATCATGCTGTAGCTCTGTTCCTAGGAGTCAGAAGTAATGGGGGGGGGGTGGCCACTAGCTGGAAATCATGAGACCTCTCCATGGACTGGTCAAACGACTCGGACACAGCATGTGACCTGTCCACTTCTTCTGGGGCCTTTAATTTCTCCAGGTATGAAAGAAAAAGTTGCCCAGATCAGCACTTCTGAACCCTGGCTATTCATTTGCGTCATCCAGGTTAGGTTTTGTATGTGCATGCTTAGGCTCCATCAACATGGATTCTGACTTTCGTGATCTGCAGGGCAGCTACGGGGTCAGGGATACCTTTGTTTTAAATCGCCACATGATGATATCAGTTTAGGGCAGGGCTGAGAATCACATGAGCAGACCAGTTCTTCTCAAACAGAGTGAGTGCCTAATGGATCATCCTGAGTACGGATATTCCGCTAGGAGCTGAGCAGAGAGATTCTGCATTTCTAGCATTTCTAGATGGTATTTCCATCACTGGCCTGAGGAGCAATATGGAGTAGCAACTGCTTTCCTACCTCAGGACAAACTTTAACCACAGGCTAGCGTAAACCCCCAAACATCTCTTTTTCCTCCCTTGCAAAGTGAATTTTTAGTTTTAATTGCTTAATACCCTTTAGAAATCAAAATGTTTTATTGACCCCAAAATGCTTGTCTTGACTTTGAAACCTGGAGGACTTATAGCCCGGGGCGTTCCTTCCCATACAATCAGCAGAGGTGAGTGGCTGCTGCCCCACTGCCAAGTACAGGCTGTTCAGCCACCACAGCTCACCCTACCCAGTCACTTGCTGTGACCTTGCACAGAGGAAGATCTGACAGCAGCAGCCTGTGAAGTGAGCCTACCTTCAGGAAGGCAAGTCCAAGGCGATGCCCCTGGTGTGGGGCACAGGTCGCATGGCCTGTAAAGGAGATGTGAGGTTTGGAGCATGAGGTCGAGCGTTTGATCCCCAGCCCCAAGGGGAGGGAGCATGGGACATTTTAAAAGATGTCTCTAAAAATAAACTTGCAGAAACTGCAGATGACTATCTGCATAATTTAAGTTGCCAATGGTTTTCTAAGGAGGATCGGAAAAGACCTATTCTTCTTCCCCTCCTCAAAATAGTGCATAGACGATAATGCATTAAATTCAAGAATTTGTGCTAATCAAAAGGTGTAGAAGAGTGATGCACAGCGGGCAGAGTAAAAGAAAACACTAACACCGCATACAGTCATCAAAGAACTTGAACCTGGAGTATACAGGAAAGCACATGAGAAACCTTCAAGGGAGCACTGGGGAGATGGCTTCTCAGTTAACCATACTTGTTGCTCTTGTGAGGGACCTGGGTTCGATTCCCCGCACCCACACAGTGGTTCACAACCATCTGTAACTCCAGTTCCAGGGGATCCAATGCCTTCTTCTGACCTCCTCAGGCGCCAAGCATCCATGTGGTACACATACATACATACATGCAAGCAAAATACATAAAATATAATGAACAAGTCTAACTAAAAGGTCTTTTAATCTATAAGAAATAAGCACGCAGGGTAGTGATGAGCTTTGTATGTGTATATGGCCAACCCGCACATGCTGGGCAGGTAAGGGGCCTGCTTGGTAAACATAGTAGGGCCAGGAGAGATGCGCACTCTGGCAGGCAGAGGTGATGGGATGAGTATGTAAGCAGCGGGGAGCTGTGGGACATTCTTGGCAATGGAGTGGCCTCATAAAAGTGATCACTCTGCTAGGAGAAACATAGGAAGGAATATAGAAAAGGAAGCAGAAGACTCAGAGAGGCCTGCTGGAGAGCTGTTAGAAAATCAGGGAGGGAGCGGGAGACCGGACTGTAGTTTTAACAATATAAAGCGACAGAACAGAGTCAATGATACTGTGTTTTAACGTAAGAAAAAGAGAAGGCATCCTGGTCTGCCAAATACGGAAGACAACTATGAGGGAGAAAAAAAAATGGATGTTGGGAAATGTAGGCCCAGAAATGAGTGGCAACTTTACCAAAATCACACAGCAACTTAACAGACGAGTCAGAGGTCATCCAAATCACTGGGGACAGACTTGGTTATTTCTACTATAGTAGCTGACCTTGGAACTCTAAGGTCAAAGGTCTCCGATGAGGAAAGCATCCCAACCCAGAAACTCGCTGGAAATGAGGCCCCTTCCCCTTCTCTTCTTCTGGCTTCTCTGCTCCTACCATCATCCCAAAACTTAAAGAAAACCAACACTGAAGGCCTCCCCACATACTCTATTATTTCACCCACATTTTTTCCCTTTGACCCAGAAAACACACCATCAGCAGTTTTTGCGAGCTAAGCCCACATCTGATTGCTAGGAGAAAAAACAGTCTCTCACTATAGTTACATCCCTCTATATGGATGTATCTCAGACTGCAAAGAGGGGTCAACAAGCTAGTTGTCTAACAATAGCATTTTGTTTATGTCTAAAACGGCAAAGTATTCTTTGCAATGACTGAGTGTGCATGGATCTGTAAGAGGGGAAAAAAACCCACAGAATTCACAAAAGCGATTGATTTTGCTGAGTGAGAAGTGGGAGTCAGACTGGAAAGAGCCAGCCAGGGGACCCTGATTATAAATGCAACTTTTTTATTTATTCAAACAGAAATGAAGACGTTCTGACGCCACAAAATGATAAAGTGGATGGGGCTCATTATTCCAACACCCTGTACCATCACTGTGTTCAAAATGTCTCTCCACCCTTTTAAATCCAGAGTGGTGCCCTGTTTATTGCCGTGTGCATTCCCCTCCCCCTGTGATTATATCAAGGAGTCGGTCTTACTAGAAAGGCTGAAAAGAGAGTGACAGTGTCCACAAAAAATCTCCCCTACTTCTTCTATATGAGAACTCCTGCCAAATCACTTCGAAGGGGTGTCGGAGATAAGAGACAAGTGCTCGGCACTTCTGACATGGCTTCCTCTGGGATCTGAAGTGGGCACTTGTTGGTGACTAACGATGGCAAGAAACCCAAAGGGGAGGAGTCAGAGGTCCTGACAACTGCCCGGGACCTGCCCTCTCACCATATGCTAGTAGGAGATTTCTGCAGAAAGTGAGACACATGACCAGGAGGAGCTCCAGGAAGGGTCTACACAGGAGAACACAGCTTCCATTACTATTACAGCAAGGCAAACCTGGGCAGCCACCCAGGTATCTCGAATCTTCTCCCTTGCCTTTCCCCGTACACAAGGACACATGGTTTAGTCCTCACTGTTAACTTCCACCTAAACAGACCCAAAAGCAGGAGCAGCCAAAGAAACTAGAACACAGACCTCTCTCCGGTAGAGAATAGCAAATTAGAGATGAGGTGTGGCCCGGATTAGCGAACAGTGGAACAGCTGGCCATCACTGAAAGTCGTGTCTATGAGACACGCTGTCCAATCTAATCCTCCCCAAAGTTCTTGTGATCGCCACCACCACTCAACGGAGCACACTGTCAGATAACGGCTACTCAAAGGTCCCAGGGACTTGCCTGAGGTCATGCAAATGTTAAGCTGTTCAGAGAAGTGTCTCAGACTGTGACATTTCCCTAGGATATACCGGGAGGCTAGGATGGAAATGTTTACACCATCTGGCCTCAGATGCATCCCTAGCGACTTCCCTCAGGAAAAGCCTGGTGGGTGGAGAACAACACAGGAAGAAGGACTGGGAAACTGTGACAGAATAAATAGTAAGTTGGCTCCTATTTAATAGTGAACTACCCAGGGGCTACCCAGTGCCAGTGGTTTAAAAAAAAAAAAAGTGAAAAGATATAATTACGGGATGACAGTGTCACGAAACTTTGAGGACAGCTTCAGTGTCAGCTTCCTAGTCTCGCACCACAGAACTCGTCCCAAATGGGACTCCGTCAAACAGCAGCTGAGCTCCTCCCATTGAAGCTGGGGTTCGAGTCAGGGGCAGAGCCCTGAGCATCTCCACAGCAGATTACAACCTCAGACTTTGTAGAGGACCACATGGACCCCAGAGAACGTGATATGCCAGAGTCACAGAAATACCATTAACAAGGCCTGATATCTATTCTGCATGATTAACCGTGAGCTGGACTGTTTTTAATGTTGAATGTGTAGACTTGAGCCCCGCCCCCTCAACCCTGTAAGGAAAGCATGATGGGTCATAAAACCTACGGGTGAGGAAATGAAAACAGAGGAGATAAATAAGTTACTCTTTGTGAACGAAAGAACCAAGCTCAAACTCAGACCTTTAGGCCAGAAAGCCCATGTTGACCACAACAACATGTTCCCACCTGGAGGTAAACAGAGTCAGACCCAGACCCCAGGTCCCTTGGCTTCCAGACCTGTGATTCCAAATAGCCCTCACTCTGTCTGTCCTCATGGGGTACAAAGATAACAGGACTTGGAGGCAAGGTTTGAAAAAAAGGCTATAAACCCAGAAATTTGGAGAAACAAAATATGTCAGAGCCTTTTGTAATATTTGGGGTTCATCTGCTGATAGTTTTGGGTGGGTTTCTTGGTGTCCCTTGTCTGGGAAGAAGTTCTTGCTGTCAGTGTCAAAATGTGTAGGCCAGGACTTCTGACTTGTTTGGGGTTCCCTTTAAAAATCTCAAGTCCTTTTGAGGAGCCCCAGTCACAAGACCACAGAAGGAAGCAGTCAGTCAGAAGGAAAGCCCTTAGCTAGGGGAACCTCCCAGCTGTGCTCACCAGAACCATGGTAGTGCTCACCAGAACCATGGTAGTGCACACTAAAACCATGGTAGTGCTCACCAGAACCATGGTAGTACTCACTAAAACCATCGTAGTGCTCACCAGAACCATGGTAGTACTCACTAAAACCATGGTAGTAGTGCTCACCAGAACCATCGTAGTGCTCACCAGAACCATGGTAGTGCTCACTAAAACCATGGTGGTAGTGCTCACCAGAACCATGGTAGTGCTCACCAGAACCATGGTAGTGCTCACCAGAACCATGGTAGTGCTCACCAGAACCATGGTAGTACTCACCAGAACCATGGTAGTACTCACCAGAACCATGGTAGTACTCACTAAAACCATGGTAGTGCTCATCAAAACCATGGTAGTGCTTACCAAAACCATGGTAGCTCTCCAGGAAGACATGTGACCCTAATAAAGGTGCAGAATGATGCCTTAGAGTGATGTTCCTCTATCTCCCAAGTGAGTCCTCCCTGATGAACGTCCCACAGTGAGGCCACGGGGTCTCATTTGGCTGCGCTGTGAGAAGCGGCAGGAGCTCTTCAACACTGTGACCAGCTGTCCTGGTTCCTTCCCTGTGACCGTCTGGGTTTTAGAGCTAACCACATCCCAGGAAAGCCCTCGGTGTCAGGCAAACCAGGAAGACTGGCCACCTTGTGTCCAGATTGCTGGACAGCTTCTTAACCTAACTTTCCATGACCTCAATTCAACGGGCCGAAAGTCACCCTCAGAGGTAGGAGGGAGGAAACGGCCTAGGCTTCCTCTGTGGCCGAAGCCCTGAGGAAAATAGTGAATAGCCTGAGTGACCCAGGCCAAATTTATGACCGTCCATGGGCCACAGAGGAACTCGCTGTGGCGCCTTCTTCCTGTCCTAGGGAATCTTGGGAAGAAAGGAAGGAAGGGCTTAGTCACATACTCAGAGTGGCTGCCAGGAGCGGCCCTCACTCCCCCGCCACAAAGCACAGGCCCAGCACAGAGCCCGCTTCTCAGGTAAAGTAGATGTTTACCCCAGACTTCACCACCTTTTTGCACCCAGAATGGAAACACCAAACCAGGAGACGAGAGGCAGCCAGAGAGTACAGTCATCTCCCCATCTTTGGAAGGACAGGTTCTCCAAAACACCAACTTCCCTGGACCAGCACTCTTGCTTAAAGCCCCAGGCCAGATCCCCCCAGGAAACTCACCTGGGCCCCAGGGCAGACTCCGCTCCCCAGGGATACAGAAGCAGCCACCCATGTGTGCACCATCCTCCCTGGGCCAAGGCCCCTGGGAACGCCAGTCAGGAGAACCTTGGGAGCCTCCCATCGGCCGGCGTCCCTCCTCCCGCCTCCTCCCTGGCATGCGAGGGACCGAGGCTGCTCAATGCACAATGCAGCCTTTGATATCCGGCCTGCTGTGGGGAGGCCAGGGAAGGTGGGAGGGGCCACTCAGCCTGCAGGCCAGATAGTCCTCGCTCTGTCAGGCCTTGGCCTGGGGAGCAGCTCCTCCCTGCCTTTCTACAGATTGCTTCATGCCTATCAGGCTGTGGCACATTCCTCGCATTCTAGGATCCAGATACAGTTCGGTTCTTGTGAGGGTAGCCAGGGCAGAGGAGGGCAAAGAGCATCCTGGGAATCGAGGGTGTTGTTCTTGCTGGCTCCCAGATGGACTTGGCCCACAGACTCCCCTGCCAGCTCTTAGAAAGCCTCTCTGCAAATGTTTCGTTGGCTGCTTGATAAAGCCAGGCCAGCGAGTGACCATCTGTAGGATCAGTGAGCCACTTACTGGCTGGTGATCAGCATTGAGCACCCGAGCTTCCAACCGTGGACCCCCGAAGTCTTGGTGGGAGAGAATCCGGGAAATCACCCAGCGTTACCAAGAACTTTATGGTTGAAGGACTGCACTACCCAAAACATTTTCGGTGTCAGGCATTCATGAAGAACTGGTCATGCTAGACCAACCTCTTTTCTGTTTCAGATGAGCAGTGGAGCCGAGGAATGCACATCACACCAGGCCGAGCCTCAGAAAAATCTCCAGTGAGGTCACTCACAGGAGGTAGAGCGAACAGGCTGCATACCTTTGCTCAGGGGCTTGACAGCTCTAAGGAGCCAGCCACAAGATCCACTGGGCGCTGACCTCCCTCTCTACCCAGAGCAAAGGTCTGCAGGAACACCCAAGGGCAAGAAGGTGCTTTCAGAGAGAGACAGGGTCCTGACAGGTTTGTGCCTCAGGCTCTCTGGAGGCTGCACTTTCAGGTCTCACTGTGCTTGTAGGTAGAGCAGAGTGGCCTGGTCAGGTTTACATTCTAGGAGGAACCTGGGGTAACAATGAGAAGGACAGGAGTCAGTCTCTGGAGTAATCCGGAGTGTCCACGGTGTATCCTGAATCAGCCTAGGGACACACAGCACTCAGGATCTCCAGCATGCCTCTGCTACGGCTTCAAAAACTGTATGCTAACTGGCTGTGAGTCAAACAGAAACTGTTTTCTGTGAGCCAAGCACTCATTCTATATTACTTAAAGGACCATAAGAGCCCCATAATGTAAGCATCTTTTTTCTTTTTGATAAGGGAGAAAATAAGTGAAGAGGGGCATTTAACTTAGTACCTGGACCCATCCTAGTTGGTCCCTTAGTTTTAAAATACCACTTTGCTGACATGTGAGTTCCTCCCACCTTTGTCAGAACACAGTGAAGTGTTCTGACAGAGAACCCTCTGGACCAGCCATCCATGGTGGGACGCATAGGAGAAGAGGAGAGCTGGGGATGGCGAGGACTCTCAAGGGTGTGGTCCCAGCCCCCTCATGGTGGGCGTTTTGTCTATGGACAACTGTTTAAAATGTCTGTTTTCCATGATGTATGCCATGCCCTCCCCTCACCCAAACCTACTCGAGATGAAAGGGTAAGTTGTTCTTTAGAAAGCAGTCATTCATTTTCTCTGGGAGGTACCCAAGAACCAGACACTGAAGAGAAGCCAAGCTTTGACCTCTGTGTGCTCATGGATAGGCTTATCGTTTCTCTCTGGGACTTATCCACATGCCACTCTCATACAGGGACCACACAACCAGAAATGATGATGGACCAAGACCCAGGTCAACCGTCCTAGAGGATACCCTGGGGCAGAGGGTTGAGACAGACATTTTGGCAAGTCTGAAATGAACAGCCCATTCTTGGGGAAGTCTCTACTTCCCTTGAGATGCAAAGACCTCAGCTCTGCTCATGAATTGTTCTGATGAATTGTCACAACCAAGAGATTTCTAGGCAGAGAGGCAGCAGGAGCAAAGGCCCTGTGGCAGAAGCCTAGGTTGCATATTAAAGGAAGCACAGTGGTTAGAGAGTTAGGAGGCAGAGATCTATGGATGAGCTCAGAGGCCACAGCAGCAAACTCTCCTCTCCATGCTGGAGCTCTTGAGAACAATTAGTATTTGATGTCGTTAGCTCAGAACATCAGGCAGGTTCTCTACCTTTGAGCTGTGTACTCCCAGGCCTGATTTATCATGTTTTTATATTAGAATGAATTTCTTGAGCTGATATTCCACCCTAAGTGCCTCCACAGCCACCTTCACACTGGTGTGTCAGCCAAACATCTATGAGAGTTTCCTGCTGAAAGACTACAATTCCCAGCTTCCACTGCAGACTACGAATTTCATTCCACCCCTATAAGAGACCACATCCCATCTTCATTGTAGGGCACAAGCGTGCCCCCTAACTGTGAATAAACATGGTCAGGCCTAAGATCAGGCTAAGCCTCTCTTTCTGTGCTCTCGTGCTCTCTCTCTCTCTTTGTTTTTTTGGTTTTTTTGGTTTGTTTGTTTGTTTGTTTGTTTTTAAATCTAACAACCTGGGTACCATGAGCTCTGCAAACTGGCACAGGACTAGCCATTCCAAAGGAAGTCGCAGCAGGCTGAGTGCATGAGGGGACAAATCCATGAAGAGTCTGCTTAGTGTTTCCCCCTGGACGACTGAGGGAATTAGTATGATGTCTACAGAAATGTCGGGCCCTGAGAAACAAACTTTGAAGGAGCTGGGCTTCTAAGTTTAAGGTTAAGGGCCTTCAATACACGCGTCTAAACAAAGACGGAAGTAGGCATGGGAGGTCAGAGGGGCTTGCCAGCCACAGGCAAAAGCTTCAACAGTTAGCAGGGAGGAGAGGTTTAAGGGCACAGCATTAAATGTGATGTTCTGAGACAGTGCTGGCACAGTAGAACAGAAAGGAAACACGGAGACTGGGCCACGCAAGCCACTGACTTTGGCAGAAGAAAGAGGGGGAGGGGCCAGTGAGAGGTTGTAAGTGTGACTGAATTCCTGGGAGAAAGCGTCTTTACAGCAGGGGTGTGCTGACTAGTCTTATGTCAACTTGACACAAGCTAGAGTCATCAGAGAGGAGGGAGCCTCCATTGAGAAAATGCCTCCAAAAGATCCAACTGTAGTGCATTTTCTTAATTAGTGATTGAGAGGAGAGGGCCCAGGCCATTATGGGTGGTGCCATCCCTGGGCTGGTGGTTCTGGGTTCTGTAAGAAAGAAAGATGGGCTAGCCATGGGAAGCAAGCCAGTAAGCAGCACCCCTCCATGGCCTCTGCATCAGCTCCTGCCTCCAGGTTCCTGCCTAGCTTGAGTTCCTTCCTATCCTGACTTCCTTCCATGATGGACTATATGATGTGGAAGAATTAGCCAAATAAACTCTTTCCTCCCCAAGTTGTTTTGGTCATGGTGTTTCATCCCAGCAAGAGTAACCCTAACTAAGACACCAGGTGCCCCATTATGTCCGTGTTGCTAACAGAGGAGAGACATCGGTTGAGAACCTGCCACTGACTGTCTCAGCTGCATTGTGAGGATGAACATTTCACCGGGGAAGATTCAGGAGCACGAGTTCAAAGAAAAGGGGAATCCCAGACACATTTCATTTGCCACCAACATCATCATCAGGCATTTATTCCCCTAATATTTTTTTGGTGGCAGCGGGTGTAAGTGAAGTTGGCTGAGTGACAAGTGGCAGCTGACCCAGCTAGGGAGCAACAGGGAGAAGAGCCACTGCCCAACCTTGGGAAGCCCCTGCTGTGTTCTGGACTAGGGGAAACACAGGACCAGCTATTCATGTCAGCGGGTGTTCTACTTTGTCCAGGAGACCAAACATCCAGATCTGCTGGTGGAGTTCCCCAACTTGTAAATGTCACAATCTAATTCGAAGAAGTCTTCCAGAGCTCAGAGTGCCCAGAACTGCAGGGCAGGGACTGAAGATCAGACCTAGCCAGGGAGCTTATGGTTTGCCCCTGCACATGGGAAATACATCTTCTCTTGGAAAATCTCGTCAGGGTAATAAGAGGAGTGAGTCGGGGCAAAGAGTGTATCTAAGATACAGCACCTGCTGAGCAGAGAGAAGGCCCTGGACTCCAGGTCCACCATAAAAACAAAGACAAAAATAGGAGAGGGAGAGGAAGAGGGAAAGAGAGAGAGAGAGGCTACACTTGTGAGAAAGAACTGAAAAGACCCTGCTACAGATTGAGGGTGGGGGCGGGGATGGGGGTTGTGGGGAGACACACAGAAGTTCTCTGTGTCAGGCATCAAAATGTGGTTTTATTGGAAACTGGGTGTCATTATATAAAGTAGGGTAGCTTCATACTGGAGCACAGTAGACCTGAAATCTAATATGAATGGTGCGTGAGGGGGTGTGGCTGGAGTAAGGCAGGAGAAGGCAACGCAGCTGGGCTTGGTAACACCGGCCACACACCCAGCATTCAGGATGTTGAGGTAGGAAGATGGAGAGTTCCAGGCCAGCCAGAGTTATGTAGCGAGACCCTGTCTCTAAACAGCAAAAACCAGGCTGCCATGGGGACATATGCTTTTAATCCCAGCACTCAGGAGGCAGAGGCAGGTGGAACTCTCTGAGATAGAGGCCAGCCTGGTCTACAGAGTGAGTTCCAGGACAATCAGGGATACACATTGAGACCCTGTCTAAAACCAAAAGAGAGGAAGGAAGGAAGGAAGAAAAAGAATGGACCAGCAAGAGAGGGGAGGAAATACATGAGCAAAGTACCATGATATATATGTGGGCAAATGTCATGATGAAACATCTTTTTGAATGTTAACTTTAAAAATTAATTAAAATAAATTTCTGGGCTGGAGAGATGGCTCAGTGGTTAAGAGCACCGACTGCTCTTCCAGAGGACCTGGTTCAATTCCCAGCACCCACATGGCAGCTCACAACTGTCTGTAACTCCAAGATCTTGACACTCTTACACAGACATACATGTGGGCAAAACACCAATGCAAATAAAAATAAAAATAAATTTCTTCCCAGTCATAAAGGTCCTTACTGTAGAAAAGCTGAGAGCACAGAAACATAAAAAACAAACATCAATGACGTCATTCCCTCAGGACACACTCTGTGTAGTGCCCGACTCCTGTATAAAGGAGAGATTGCACTTCATGCTTTATCATTTTCCAGCCTTACATCACATTGTGGGCCATTTTCCACCCTTTTTTAAATTTTTAATTTTTATTTATTTGTGTGAATGTTTTGCCTTGGAAATCAGAAGTTGGCAGAGTCCCTGAAAACGGAGTTAAGGGTAGTTGTGAACCACCTTGTGGGCTCTGGGACCTAAACCAGGTGACCTTGTGGGCTCTGGGAACTGAACCAGGTCCTCTGCGAGAGGAACGTGCTCGTGACCACTGAGCCATCTCTCCAGCTCCATCCATCTTTTTTTAACGACTGCACAATAGTCTGTGGTGTAGTTGTGACACTCTGCACAGTTCCTTTCCTAATGTTGGACACTAGCTTCTTTGTGTTGGAGAAATTGTTTTTATTTTTATGGCAATAGACAGGGAAGTCTAGAAGCGAGAGATAAAGAGCACTCTCATGGGTTAATGGCAGCAGAGAATGGGGTGACCCTCCTGCAACTCAAAGAACATGAAGGATTGCAGTAGTAGTTGGAGCTGGGTATTGGGCGGAGAAGAGACCCTCCCCTCAATTCCAGGGGGAGCGTGGTCCTGATGACAAGTTGTTGTGGGTTTTTTTCTAAGTTTATTACATTTATGTGCATGTGATTTATCATTTTTATGTGTATGTGCATGTGTGCATGTGCACTTGTGTGTGTGAGTGTCCTTCGAGCCCAGAAGAGGGTATTGGATCCCTGGGAGCCAGAGTTAGATAGTTGTGAGCCACCAGAGGACATGGTGACCCAAACTCCAGCCCACTGAAAGAGCAGTGTCCTAGTTTCTGTGGTTTGTTTCTCTTGCTGTGATAAAGACCACGACCAAAGGTATTAAGGGAGGAAGGGGTCACTTAAGCTTACAGCTTACAATCCTTCATGAAGAGAAGTCAGGACAAGAACCTGGAAGCAGGAAATGAAGCAGAGACCATGGAGGAATGCTACTTACTGGCTTGTTCCCACGCCTTGCTCAGCCTGCTTTGTTACAAAACCCAGGCAGGACCAACTGCCCAGGGATGGTACCACCCATCGTAGGCTGGGCCCTCCTACATTAATCATTTATCAAGAAAGTGCACCACAAACATGCCTACAGGCCTATCTAATGGAGGCATGTTCCCAATGAAGGTTCCTTCTTCCCAGGTGACCATAGCTTGTATGAAGATGACAAAAAGTATCCCACACAACAGTGAGTGCTCCTAACTGGTGAACCACCTCTCTGGTACCATCTGCTGACACTTCAGTGTGGATTTCTTGTGGGAGTCCAGCACCCACCTTTTGAAAGGTTCTTAGGTGGAGGAGAGAGGGATAAGAAAATATCAAATAGATAGACCTAGATGAGAAGAAAGACAGAGACACAGGATAGCTTTGGGAAGGCCTGGGTCAATATCCAACAGCCCCTAGGTTTATTCAAAAGGTCTTTTTATAATATGCCAAGGGGAGAGGCAAAAGACCTCCCCCTTGCAAGATCAAAGCACACCGTACAGCCAAGTGTAGACCCTTCCAAACACCTGGTAAACACACCCGTGGCCAAATCATCTCCTTATGCAACCCTGCTGGGTAAAGCAAGCCCAGATTCTCTGACCGTGAGTAAGTTCTCACTAGGAAGCCTCTGTGGATCTCCACAATTTCTGACCTCCAGAGCTAGGAGACAATAGATTCCTGATGTTTGAAGGCATCCAGGCTGGAGTGTGTCTCTAATATTGCTTATTCTCTCATGTATTAAAATCATGTTTCCAGGTCGGCAGGCTGAGGTAGGAGGGAGAGAGAGAGAGAGAGAGAGAGAGAGAGAGAGAGAGAGAGAGAGAGAATGCCTGCACATGCCAAGTTGCTGATGACCCCAACCAGACCCCAACACTCCCTACCACTCCCCAACAAAGGAATTTCTCTTCAGTTCAGATCAACTTCTGGAGGTATTTAAATCTCAGGCATCAGACGCAGTAGAGCGGGTAGGGAAGAGGAGCCTGCTGGCCAGCGAGTCCACCTGGGTGTCCTCTCTTGAGGTACACTCATACCTGGACATCAGGAGGCTATGGGAAGAGGCTGATGACAGCATTCTAGAAACAGATAGGCATAGTGACTTAGTAGTGAGAAAGAAGTCAGTGTCCAGAGTCGAGAAAGAATCTGAAGACATCACTATGTGGCACATATAGTTTCCATGTGATGCAAAAGTGAGAGTCTACTTAACACCCATAGATGGAAGTCCTGAATGTGTGTGTGTGCCTGTGTATGCAGATCTAGTAATCCCCTCCACCCATGTGCACTCCCCTGAACTGAGGAGGCGCCAGCAGGAATCGAAGTAGGCATACCCTACTTCAGGCAGCTGGGAAAGGGAGTAGATGGTCTCTTGTAGTGTATGATCTTTGGTGTTACTGATATTTTTTCAACTACAATGTTCCACAACAGTCTTCACATTGTAAATATAAAGATATATGGTATCTATCTTCGGAGAAGACGGAAGACAAGAGAGATGAAGGAATGTTCGCACATAGACACGACCAGTCATGGGTTCTGTAGAAGGGAGGTCTAGGCGTATTCCAGGCCACTGTACTCCTCACCTGACCAAACCCAAAGGATGCTGGGCACCGCAGAAGGTGGTTCCAGTCCCAGTGCCAAAACCAAGAGGCCTGGCAATTTGGAGGGAAGAGGCAACACTATCAAAGAGTTTTCCGTCACAGGCATACTCTGATAACTGGTGGTTTCTCAGCTCCCCAGTGATATGAGGGCAGTCCAAAGCCCCAACTGATAGAGTTACTGCTCCCTGGAGGAGGCAATGTTTTAGGATCATCTGCTGGGGTGGAGACAATGAAAGAAGCTTGACCATCCTCTGTGCCCCTCCCCACAGATAAATACATCCACCATCCCTAATGTCCATCCCTAAGATGGCAACGTTAGGTGGGGTTTAGTAGGGAGTCCTTAAGGTTATTGGAGGTGGGATATCTGGGAGTTTAAGTACCTCATCCAGTCCCTTCCTAGCTCTTGATGCTACCTGTTCCACGAAGCACTTCTCACCATTACTATATCCCCATCCTCACCAAAGATCAAGGAAATTGGACTACTCAATCTTGGCCTCAAACCTTCAGACTATGAACAAAATAAGCCCCTTCTTCACTTCAAAAGCAGCCTATTGGGGGAGTTTTGTAACAGTAATTCCGTGATGACTACTCTAGCCAGCAAGCTGTTCAGAGGCCCTTGCTGGGCCCTGGGGGATAGCAGAAGTGACTTACTCTCCTTCTGTCCCCCACTTCTGTCCACACATTCCAGGCCAGAGTAGCATGCAAGTCTACAAAAATGAACACCCTACATACACTCAGTCCTAGGCCTTGTCTTTTTTTTTTTTTTTTTTTGGTTTTTCGAGACAGGGTTTCTCTGTGTAGCTTTGGCCTTTCCTGGGACTCACTTGGTAGTCCAGGCTGGCCTCGAACTCACAGAGATCCGCCTGGCTCTGCCTCCCGAGTGCTGGGATTAAAGGCGTGCGCCACCACTGCCCGGCCCTAGGCCTTGTCTTATCTGGGAGGAGGAATTAGCAAGACCAGCTGTCAGCCAGCATAGAAACAGAAATCTTACTGTTTACCTTCACCTCCCGGTTGTTGACTTGTGGTCAAAAGAGCTGATTTTGAATGTACACTCTTAGACACGGGTCTCTTTAAATAAGCACAAAAATCAGAAATAAAGGAGGGCAACATAAAAACTCTCACACAATGATGCTGAGGTGTCTAACAAGTGTGTCAGGGTGTTTGTTCTTTGTTTGTGCAAAGCCTGTGTATGCCGCATCTGTTCTATTTGTCTCAGCACATTCTGTGAGTGGAAACTGTAGAACCATGAAGAGGAGAGGGCATTCTTCAATGAACAGAATGTGCCAGTAGGTGACAATGGAGAGTAAACCCCAGACCCTGCCGCAGAGCCCACGTGGCAATCCACCCAACAGAAGATAGACCCTCTTCCACAAGATCATCAGAAAGATGCCTGCAGACTCGAGGCTGTGACCCTTCCTTCTTCGTTTTCAACAAACCTGTTTGCAAGCTGTACACTCAAGAAAGGAAATATGCATTTCCATGTGCAACTGTTTCTATCTTCTAAGACATGTGCAGACACATACCTTTCTAGGCTCATAAGTTTGTGCAATACAAAGGGATGTGCACATGGGTCCCTTTTCTAGATATTTTCATTGCTTACTTTCAGATGGTGACCCTGGAAAAAGCAACCTCTTCCTGCTAATGCCTTCCTGATGTGACATAATTTCAAGTCCCCATACCACTTCCTTGAAAACTTTCTCTACATTTCCCTGGAGGTAGAAGACCCAGATGAGCATCCCATCATCCCCACATGCTACATTCAGTACCCAGCTCTGTCCCCTCCATTGTTCTGCTTACTGTACTTCTTTTATTGGATCCCAAGCCTATATCATCCTGCCGAGTCAGGGGATGGCTCACATCTTATTGCCTTGGATAGCTAGATCTCACCAAACTCAACAAATCAGGGTCTCTGGAGGAAGAGTCCTTGGAGATCATGCTGGTATGTTTCAGCACCTAGAGCTGAGAAGTTTCTTTCTCAACGAGGTGTAGATTTTAGAAGTCTACATTCCCAAGTCCCTGTTCCGCATCTTCAGATCTCCATCAAAGCTTAACAGACAGCTACAAGCATCAGAACAGCAGGTATGGGGACACTGTGGCTCTGTCTGAAAAATTGTACTCACAGTCAGCATTCACAAGTCACTGTCCAGAGACTCCCTGTGAAGAAGACGCCCCTCCACATATCACTGACGTGGGGCAGGGACCACAGACAGATGTGGACTGATAAAGCAAGTGTGACCAAGAGGTGTCAGGGAAAGGACCATGAGACTGTAAAGAACAGCTGCAGGAGAGTCCAGATGGATGGAAAGGTCTAGGAGTAGAAGGGATACATAACAGAGGTAGACCGGGATCATAACATGAGGTCAGGAGAACACTGGGTATCAGACTGCAAAGGAGTCCAGAGTGGGATAACTGGGTGGGGTAGAAGGTGTGTGTCTTAGTAACTGTTCTATTTCCTAAAGAGATGCTATGACCAAGGCAACTCTTGTAAAAAAATAAAATAACATAAAATAAACACAATTGGAGGCTTGTTTATAGTTTCAGAGGTTTAGTCCGTTATCATCATGGTGGGTAGCACGGCAACATTCATGGTGCCAGAGCAGCAGCTGAGGGCTACATCTTGATCCACAGGCCGAGAAAGAGAGAAGTGTGTGTTGTCGATATCACTCTGTATAAATAAAATGCTGACTGGCCAGTAGCCAGGCAGGAAGTATAGGCGGGACAAGCAGAGAAGAGAATTCTGGGAAGTGGAAGGCTGAGGCAGAGAGACACTGCCAGCCGCCACCATGACAAGCAGCATGTGAAGATGCCGGTAAGCCACGAGCCACGTGGCAAGGTATAGATTTCTAGAAATGGGCTAAATATAAGAGTAAGAGCTAGACAATGATAGGCCTGAGCTAATGGCCAAGCAGTTTAAATAATATAAGCGTCTGTGTGTTTATTTTATAAGTGGGCTAAGGGACTGCCAGGACTTGGCAGAACCTGGAGAGAAAACTCCAGCTACAAGTGTGCCTAGCATGGACTTTTAAAAATTCAAAGCTCATCCTCAGTAACACACTTCTTCCAACAAAGTCACACTTACTTCACAAGGACCTGTCTCTTAATCCTTCTCAAATAGCTCTCCTCCCTGATGACTAAGTATTCAAATACATGCGCGTTTGGTGGCCATTTTTATTCAAACCACCACATTCCACTCCCTGGCCCCCTAGGCTTGTAGCCATATCATAATGCAAAAAATCCATTTGATCCAACTTCAAAAGTTGGAATTTTGAAGTCTAATACAGTCTCAACATTGTTTAAAAGTCTGAAGTTCAAAGTCTCTTCTGAGACTCAAGGCAATCTCTTGAGTAATTGTAATGCCCTAGAAAATCAAAGTTAAACAGATCACATACTTCCAACATACAATGGCACAGAATATACGTTACCATTTCAAAAGGGAGGAAAGGAAGTATAGGGAGAAAATACTAGACCAAAGGAAGACTGAAAACCAGAAGGCCAAACTCCAAATTCTGCATCTCCATGACTGATGTCAAAGCACTCTTCAGATCTCCAGCTCCTTTCAGCTTTGTTGACTGCAACACACTTCTTTCTCTTGGGCTGGTTCCACTCCCTGTTAGCAGTTCTCCTTGGCAGGTATCCCACAACTCTGACATTTCCAACATCCTGGGGGTCTCCAACACAATCCAGTCTTCACCTTCACAGCTTCATGCAATGGCCTCTCTGGGCCTCCATGCAGGAACACTCCAACACTCACCTGGCCTCAGCAGCACAGATGGAGATTCCACAACCCCTTTCTTGTATTCTTGACTCTAAAGCCAGAACCACATAACCAAAGCTGCCAAGTTCTGCTGCTTGCTGGGAACATACCCCCCCCCTCCATTCAATTACATTTGCATCAGCTTTCTGCTGTTGATTATTTCCTTCACTGCTTAAGCTGTTCTAAAATTCTTTTTCACAAGTTGGAAGCTTAGCTTAGAGTCACAACTAGTAACTACCCAACACAGTTACTACTAGGCTGTTTGAAATCTCCTCTGCCAATGCCATTTATCTATAACTCTTCAATTTGGCCTCTGGCAAATTTTTAGGGCAAGAGCAGAAAACAACTAATATCTTTGCCAAAATATCTTAAGAATAGTCTCTAGACCACTTGCTGATATTCCTTCCCTCCAAAATCATTTGGTCTGGGGACCCCGCACTTCACATAACCTCCAGTACCACTGTCTTCCATGCTCCTACTAGGCTAGCCCATTAAGGCACACTTAAAGTACCCAACTGCTTTTCTAGTCCAGAGTCCCAAAGTCCACATTCCTCCAACAAACAGCATGGTAAGGCTGTCACAGCAGTATCCCACTTCTGGTACCAATTTCTGTCTTAATCACTGTTCTATTTCTGTGAAGAAACACCATGAGCAAGGCAACTCATAAAAGAAACCATTTAATCAGAGGCTTGCTTACAGTTTCAAAGGTCTGGTCTGTTATCATCATTGCAGAGAGCACAGAAAGGGCATGGTAGCACTCATGGCACAGGAGCAGTAGCTGAGGAGCGAGAGAGACAGACAGACAGGCAGACACACAGACGAGAGACAGAGAGACAGAGAACTAGCCCTAGCATGGGCTACAAGGCCATACCTACTCCACAAGGCCATCCTTCTTAATCCTTCTCAAATAGTTCTATTCTCTAATGAATTAGCATTCAAATATATGAGCCTATGGGGACCATTCTAATTCTAACCACCACAGTGTGGAAGGCAATGCCAGAGATCATGAGCAATGGCAGAGAGTGGGAAGTAGCTGCTGAGTGCAAACTGTTGTCAGGAGCATGTCCCCCTGCAGGACAGCCAGGAACCGGAACTCACAGTGGTATCTGTCAAGGATGCTATTCCGTATGTGACGACTTGGGTAAAATTCAAATGTCCTGCTAAGGCGCCATGTGTTGTAACCCAATCCCCATTATGAGGAGGTAAGATGGTGGACTTGAAGCTGAGTTTGTGGCCCAGGTGGTGCCGGGCTTGCCTAGCATGCATGAAGCTCTGAGTTGGATCACCAGCATCTCATAAAACAGATGTAATGCTTGTAATCCCAACACTCAAGAGGCAGGAGTAACAGAAGTTTAAGGCCAGCTTCAAAAAACAAAATCAAAGAGGTAGGACTTAGTTCAATGTAAAGTTCAGAGGTCAGGCCTTTAGGGTGATCAAGATTAGTTCAAATCATTAAAACCCAAGCAGTTGGGCATACCTGTGAGGGAATTTCTTGACTGGATCATGTGAGGTGAGAAGACCCACTCTAAATCTGGGCCATGCCTGCTGGTGGCAGCCCACCTGAACAACGGAGAGGAGGCTTCTGCTTTTGCCTGCTTGCCCTCACTCTAAGTTCATCTACTCTGCTACTGAGGCGTTCCCTCACTGGTATTAGAACCAACTTCTTAGGGACTCCAACATAGACTGAAGACCAGCAGCTCTCTGGGAAGTCCCTAGGACTCCAGCACCAGATTGGGAATGCTGAGACATTCAGTCTCATGGGCTGAGCAGTTATTAGATTTCTGGCCTTTCTGTAAGACAGTCATTATCAAACTACCCAGAACACAGCCTATAGGCCACTCTAATAAATTATATATATATATATATATATATATATATATATATATATGTGTGTGTGTGTGTGTGTGTGTGTGTTTATTATATGTTATATATTCCCTATATATTAAATATAATCTGTGATTTATATAGATTTATTATATATTATATATATACATACACACAAACACACACATATATATGATGTCAGTTCTGTTACTTTAGAGAATGCTGCCTAATATAGGGACCAACTCCACTGGGGCATTCATATTCTAACAAGCACTCTATGGGGCACTATTATCATTGCCAACCTACATACGAAGAACTTGAGGTTCTGAGAGGCTGAATGCATTTCCAAAGGTCAAAGGGCACTCCGTGGTGGACCCAGACTCTTGAACAGGGAGCCATAGCATTTCGCATTTCCCTCCTTATTTCTTCTTACTGTAATGAACATTTGCAGAACCCTCTGTGTCGAGTGAGAGAAACCCTAAGGATGGATGACCTGGGGCGTTAATCCAACAAGTCACTAAGCAATGGCTCCTACGGAGCCAGTACAACCCTGCCTAAAGAGACAGGAAGAGGAATGGTCAAGACCACCAGTAGGGTGTGCCCTCTCATGGAGGTAGCACCCTAGTAAACATGAGAGAGACTAAGCAAACAACAAGTTAGCCGTGGTGAGGAGGAGGGGGGCGGAAGCAGGGAGGATAGGGACACATAGCAGGAAAGCGAGACACATCGCATTATCTCATCCACTGGTCCAGGGACTACATGCTTCAGTACAGAGATGGCACTCACCTCAGCCCAGGGCCAGAATGCACCGAGCTTGTCAGCCTAAGGCTGAGGTGGAAGATCTCTGTCTACAAAACCAGTCTTTCCTTCTAAGCTCCTCCCAGTAAACACTCTCCTTCCTTATCTCTCAGACTCAGGTCCAGCACGGTGTTGGCCCCAGGACGCCAGAAATCCCCTTGTCACCCACTGCCTGCAACTCCAGGGCAGACCCCCGCCCCTAGGACGGAGCTGCTGACGCTCACCTATGCATCCAGCAAGAGGGCAGCAGTGAGCCAGTGGTCCCCACCCACCCGTCCCGGAGCTGCCTGAGCCTAACCGAGCCCATGTCATGGATGGCGATCGATCGCCTGGCTCTCCTTGGCATCCCAAACCCCAGACCCCAGATGACTAGCGGGATTCATGAGCGGCTCACAGGGGCCAGGGCAGGCTGGGACCTAGAGCTCCCGAAGCTGGCCATGGGCGGGTCTGTGTGACCTGCTGCCCCCGCCCTGCCTTCCTGTGGTCCACACCCTTTTCTCTCCGCGGTGGCGACTATTGTTAACAACAAATGCATACACACAGTTCGATGAGTGTTCTGTGTAAATAGAACCCTCCGGTTTTTCAGCGTTCCTTCCAGTCCAGTTCGTCTGTATCGAAAGCCTCACATCAAATAAAATAGCACCTGTTAGGTGGTTAGAGGGTGCATTTCTAGAGCGCCCTCTTACAACTCGCTGGTGAGACCAGCCCTGATGTTCCAACCCCACTGTTCTCCTGGATTCTCCGCTATGCTCTCCAGCCTTTGCTGGGCCCTTATATGACCCGGTCTTCTATGGCTGCCATCTGCTCATTCTTCCAGGCATGGAACTACTTTTTTTTTTTTTAATCTTCGTTTTTATTCGGTTTCACGTTGCTTTCCTGTTTTGTGATTCTTTACTATGTATGTGTTCCAGAGGATTCTAAGCTCGCCTGTTTTCAAGTCACCCCGCTAAGCTATACTATGTACCCACAAAGTATCGCAGAATAAAGCAAATGCTAGTGAGCTTCCCTGCACCCGGCATGGAGCCAGGCTTCAGCAGCCTTCTTTGTCTTCCCCTGACAGTGAACACACACAGACCCTCCTCGGTGCATCTGAGGGGCCTGGCAGGTGAGAACAAATTTATGGTGGATTAGGACACAAGGGAAACCGTGGGTCACTCAGCACAGAAGCCAACTAAGGCAGTAGGAGGGAACAGCCTACCCTAGAACACAAGTGAGGTGCAGACCTGATTTGAAATCCCCCTATGCCCCAACAAACTGTGTGACCTTGAGAAAAATACAGAACCTTTCTGTGCTTCAGTTTCTACTGCAGTAAAATGGGGGTGTGACCGTACCTGCCTCGGAGGATTTTTGTGCAGGTTAAACGCAGTGTTTAGAACAAAGCTGTGCCTATAATAACTATTATCTATTATTACTTATCATTATTTTGCCCTGAATTATAGTCCAGCAATCTTTCTACCTTCTTTATAAGCAGTTCAAGAGTTGACACCTTGTACACAGTAGGTGCCAAATGAGTAGATGTTAACTGAGATATGTTCAACCACAGAGGAGAATATGTTACACATCGGTGCTTAATAGTAGACTGTTTATCTGAAGCACTCCGTGTCAAGGAACTTTTCCTTCATGACAAGGTTGAGTGGGGAAATTAGACCTAAGGCGATGTAGGATTTGTTGCGCAAGTTGAAAATCTAGATCTTCAAGGCATATTGGGCACCAACAGCACATCCTCTCACTGGCTCTCAGCTTCATCGGTTTCCCAGATGGGGAGAGCTGTGGCCAGCTCAGCAGTGGAGAGCAGAGTTGAGCATCTGCTGAGCTGGTCATAGTGGGAGTGTTTCGTTGTTGTACCAAAGTTGTCTTTTATTCTGTGCTGTGCTGTTGATTATTCTCAATCCATACCTTAGGAAACAGATTAGTAAATAAAAAAATGGAAAAGGAATCTCAGCACAGAAAATATACTTAGTAAAACAAGCTACAGTACTTGGGAAATCTAGACAGCAAGGCAAGCCTCAACAAGAGTTGGGGAATGCCCACAAAGCTAATTGTTGAGTCACATTCTTCTCAGCTTCCAGTAGCCACTTACTGAGCATATGACCAAGAAAGACCAGGAAAAAATGGGCTATTTCAAAATATAAGCAAATATATAATTCTTTGGTACTGTGTAAAGTGATAACTTTAACAGATCTACATGGTACAGAATATCTGAGAAAGAATCTTTCTAAAAATAATAGCCAGTCAAATCAGTGTCAGACAATCTACACTGTCCACTCTACAGCATTTGACTGATAGTATTTTAAGTCTCCTTGAGCAATATAAGCATACACAGAAATAAAGAAAGGGTCTCAAGTGTCTTGATTTCAAGCCTCTACTGAGCCACTTAGCACCACAAAGACTCCATCCCTGGCCTCAGTGGATGCATGAGGGCAATGTTTATGTGAAGATGGCACTGTGCGATTTTAGCTTTGTGTGCATGCTTTGATGGTGTTGTTGCATGTAAATCTTTTTCACAGCCCAAAGAGAGCAAGACAAACCTTGTCTAAATCTTTTTCTTTAAGTAAACATTTGACCATCCTAAAGACAAGATTCTGCATAAAGGGAGGAAGGGACCACTGTAAGTGGAGATTTTAAAAAAAAAAAGGCTTTCTGTAACATCTATATTGCCTTTGTGAAGCAACATGGTCCCCACTTCATGGAACTACAGAGGTCAACATACATGTATAGTTAGAGAGGGAAATTTATTATATATTCATTCATTTCTCTTCCTTTGGTGTTTTGTTTTGTTTTGCCTTTTGACCGAGGTGGTACTGGGGATTAAGTTGGTGGTTTTCTGCACACTAATCAAGTAGACTACCACTGGCCTGTACCTAGAGCTCTGTATAAAACTCTACTAGGTGGCTTCAGCAAACACCTAGGGATGGGTGACAAAACATTGAGGAAACAAGTCACAAAAAGGAAGCTTGGGTGTTACTGAGTGCTGATTCTGCCACCTACAGAGAGTTCATGATGAGTCATTAGGGAAAGAATATAATTGCTAAAGGTTGGGTAGCGGGGCTTGAGGGAGTGTCATGTGTAAAAGAAATCCTTGACGACACAGAAACCATTATGCCCAGACTACTGAGTTTCTAGCTTGGCTAAAGCTTACTTCCTACTGAAGTAAAGAACCTTTGAACTTTCAGAAAGCACTCAGACTAGAAAATATAGTCTTTAAAACCCTTTCTAGATTTAAAACAACATTGTTGTTAGTGAAGAGCCGTTTTGTTTGGTTGTTTGGTTGGTGTTTTTGTTTTGTTTTGTTTCTGAGACAGAGTTTTGTTGTGTAGCTTTGGAGCCTGTCCTGGAACTCACTTTGTAGCCCAGGCTGGCCTCGAACTCAGAGATCCACCTGCCTCTGCCTCCCGAGTGCTGGGATTAAAGGTGTGCGCCACCACATCCAGCCCGGAGTCATCTTTAAAAGAAGTAACTTGGAGCTCAAAGGCTCATCACCACAGTCACTGAGTGGACTGTGCGAGCTTGGCTCTGGTCTGCGCGCCTGCGCTCCTGCCTGGCTTCACTCACAGCAGGCAGCACTCCCTCAAGGAAGAGACTGCCGCCGCTGTCTCCTTCTCACAGATGAAGAAGCCGGGGCTCCAGAAGATGCCGCACCTGACAGACTCACACAGTGAGGCTGCCTTGAAGCAGGATGGAACAAAGGCTGCCCTGTGTAAGCAGTTAGAGAACGGAGCTGCAGTGGTGAGGGTCCATAATCCTCTGCACAAAGAAGATTCATGGCCTAGGTGAGCCTGTCAGGCAAGAAACTAAATCACTCAAGGGCAAGGTGGGGAAAAACGTGAAAGGCGCGTTAATATATTTAACTTTAAAGAAAGAAAGGGAAAACCCTAGGGGGCAGAAACAAGGTGAGAGCAGATGCCTTGGGATCCTGGAGGCCCTCAGAGCTGGAACTGGACCTTCCGTTTCCCCTCAGATAGTAGCAATACCCCTGAGCCTGTGTGAAGCAGGGAAGCTACAGAAATAGCTCTTACCAAAAGCTGGAAAGATTACTGCTCCATCAAAGGGGAGTTAGGAACCCAGGGTATGCCAAAAAAGCTCAGCATCTGTCTGAGGCCGTGTGTGGTAACTGCCAACCTGCAGGCCACTCCCTGAGACAGTGGAGAAACTGAATCCACCTGCCCATGCGGGAACTCCACCCAGAAGAGTGAGTCCAGAAAACAGGCATTGTGTGCTGACTCTTGACCCAACAGTCACTGTGGCAAAGATTTTCACAAGGAAACGTTCATGAGAAGCCCGTTCCAAAAGCTTAACTGCAGAGTGGTTCGGAGTAGCTCACAGTTATACAGATTCAAATCACACAAGAAATTAAGTACCAAGGTGGAGGGGGGTGGATAAGAAGGAAAAAAAAAAAAAAAAAAAAAAAACAGCAGAGCTAGACAACTGGTTAGTCTACTCTGCAAGAGAGAAAATGAGAGAAATTCGCTGAGATGTGACCAGATCTGAGACTCCACCGGTGAGACACTCTCCACAGACCTGGATAACATTGGTGATGGATCCTCCAAAGGAAGGCTCAAGGTGTGAAGGAACAGGGCTTTGCTCCCAGCATTCCAGGACCTGGAACAGGAATGAGAGAAACAATCCAAACAAAAGCCAGCAATCGGGCCGGTCAATTTTCCTATCTTCATCTCCACCCAGCCCTCTTCCTTTATATCTTTTAAACACCCAATGCCATCTTAGCAAGCCAGCTCAGCCCCACTCAGTTCTACTCCATGTTGCTTTTTACCCCTTCCTAACTATTTCCTCTAACTTATTCCTCTCCGGAAAAATACAGTCTGGCCTCGTTTACCAGCCTTTTGTGCCTCAGATTCCCGAGGCACAAGACTGTTTGACATTACCTAATCTATGTTCTTACCTTCCCCTCTTCAATCTACCTTTAGCCAAATTCCCTCATTCCCCTCATCCTGTGGTTACCCTCTCTATAGCCACAGTAATTAATATACTGTTATATATACTGGTTCAACGCAACATCCACAGTGGCAAAAGCTACCTCTATGGAGAGTACACGTGGTACTATCCATGTCTCTTTACTTAAGGGCTGATGATTTACAGTTGATTGTTACTGTTTACATAGTAGGCCTACTCCTGGATAGGGACTATTGCTTCAAACAGTGTTCACGCATGAAGAGGACTGGAGAAACCACCCTCATGAACAACAGTCTAACGGAAGAAAATGTTGTCTCAACCTAGTCCCTCTAGATGACTGCAAACATTTCCAATGAAAGAAGAAAAGGAGACTTAAAAATTAACTTTTAAAAACTTTGACCACAGATTGAACTCCTAATGTACAAGTCCTGATGCAAAAATGTCAGTAACGTGAAAAACCAAGACAGCATGTCTCCTCCCAAATCTACCCAGTTCCAGAGTAACGATCCCTGACTAAATATGACTTAAATGAAATGCCTGACAATGAATTCAGCAAAACAATGTTAAATATGTTCAAAGAAGTGGAAGAGAGCATTTAAAAATGCCTGAATTGATTCAAATGAACAGTTAAATGAAATAAGGAAGTCAATGCAGGATATTAAAATGGGATTCAATAAAGACACACGAGATACTGGGGGAAAGTGGAATATAATGCTTTCAATGAAAAAAAGTTGTGTGTTAAATATCTGGCATAATAAACTAGTCAGAAGACACAAAGATCACTTCCTACCAATTAAGGGAACTATCCATGAAGAAGCTATTAAGATTATGAACCTACAGGCCTCAAATGCAAGTGCAACCAGTTCCATCAGAAAAACACCACTAGAGATAAAGCCACAGACTAACTCCGACACAGAAATAGTGGGTGACTTCAATACCCCACTCTCATAAATAGACAGGTCACCCCAACAGAGTCTAGTAGAACATTAGAGTTAAGTGGCATTACATCAAATGGACTAAACAGCATTCTAAACAAACATTACCAAATATACATTGTTCTCAGCAGATCTAAAATAAGGAAGGGCATCACTAGGGCTTGAATTCCACCAGCCTTGTTCTAAGTTCACTGCCCACACATGCATGTACACTACATACGCTTACATCACATTCACTTACACACACAAGAAATCTCTGTCCTAACACATGGAAGACAGTCATGTGTTTAAAGAGTCAATCTCATGTTAAGTGTTCTTATCATGACTTAAAAAAACAAAAGGCAACTAACTGATGTTTATGGAGACATGAAAATTCTGATCAGCAAAAAGTAGACACAGAAAGCACAGGTAAGCGTCATTAGGTCTGAGCTGGTCACTTTTCTTGTTACGGTAATAACACGCCTGACAATAGCAACTGAAGGCAGGAAGGGTTTATTACGGCTCACAGTTCAAAGGTTACCATCCATTGTGGCAGGGAAGAGCCATGGTGGCAGAAGTGTGAGGCAGCTGGTCACACTAACTGTGCAATCAGGAAGCCAAGGGGTGAATGCTGGTGCTCAGCTCACTTTTCTTATCCAGTCCAGGACCCCAGCCCGTGGAATGGTGCTGCCCAGTTAAGGTGGGTCTTCCCCCTTCATCGAACCTCACCTAAGGATTTCCTCACAGGCATGCCCAGAGGCTTATCTCATAGGTAACTTTTAGATCCTGTCAATTTGACAATCAATATTAACCGTCAGAAGGTGATTTTTTGCAAGCCTTTTAAAATGCACAAAACTTTGCTACTATTTACAAATAGTGTACAAATAGTGTACAAATAGCAAGAGCATAAGATAGTACACACTGATTGGTGTGAGCTCCACCATCAGACACAAAAGGCCTTCCCAGGTGAAAGGATGGAGAATATGTATATACACTTGCTAGTCCTTTCAACTACACTCACAAATGAACACACACAGAGAGGCGCACACACTCACACACACATGCATACACACACACACACACACACACACACACACACACACACACACCAAGTATTCTTAAATGTCAACAATAAATAAAGAGCAAGCTCTGTTACTTTCAGAAGACCTGAGATCCCTGTTGCCACCCTGGCTGGGCTTAATGCGAGGTCTACTTCATTAGGAGGACCGTACCATTGCTTTTGAGAACTTTCCAGAGCCAGCTGTATGCCTACAATCCTAGCTCTTGAGAAGCGAAGGCCAAGGTGGGGGGGGGGGAGCATTTCAAGCCAGACTGAACTACAAAGTGAGACCCTGTGTCAAATTGTCTCTCCCTTTCCTAAGCTGCTTTTCCTACAAAGTTAGTCACCTAGACCGGAACCACCCTGTTCTTATGACAGGCATCCTACCCAGCCCCATGGATTGGCCAAATTTCAAGGATGATTTCCCTCTCAATATAATGTCTACCTTGTGGGGCGGTGGTGGTGCACGTCTTTAATCCCAGCGCTCGTGAGGCAGAACCAGGTGGATCTCTGTGAGTTCAAGGCCAGCGAGAACCAGAACAGGCACCAAAACTACACAGAGAAACTCTGTCTCAAAAAACAAAACAAAAAAAAGTTAGCCCTTAGCTAGGCAGCTAAAACTCAATGACTGAGTAAACTCAGTGGTGCTGGGTTGCTGAAGTTCAGGACACAGAGTGATACTGAGGTGTCTGTGGAGCTATTGCACACCATCTCAAAAAAGGCACCAGTGAAAAGGGAGATGCCACGGCTGCAAAGAGAGCTCCAGTCATCTTCCCCGACGCTCCAGCAGCCGATAGACTCGCAGATTGTTCTTTGGAAATGCCAAGCTGCAGATGCCCAAAAGCAGATTATAAACCGGACACCTCCGCTAGCATCAGGTGAACACGCTCTCGACGTCACCACCAATAACAACCTCAATAATAACAGCAAAGGCATGTCAACGTGCAGAAGCACTGGACCAGACACCAATCTAAGTGCTTTACGTTGTTAAGTGCATTTCAACTCACGAAAGGCTTGTTAAACAGATGCTAACATTACACACATTTTTACACCATGAGAAAGCGCAGGCACCACAGAGTGCCATCCACCTAGGAGCGTGTCGCTGGAACTCTGAAAACTCTTGAGCTATGCTGCCACCTAGTGGTTTTCCAAAGACGGATCCCAAAGGCCTCCATTGAGGCCGGCAATGGTTGGGTTAACCAGGCAATTATCACAAACTTAATCAAGTCATGACTCCAACTGCACCAGAGGACTCCTGAACAGACTAGCACATCTGACACCTGGTACGCAGATTTTTCTCTATACCTGTCCCTAAGAACCACCAGAAGCTACAAGCTGGAGAGCCAGCAGTACACCTTTACAGTCCTACCTTGTGTATTAATTCTCCATTCCTACCTCATAGTTTGGTTTTCAGGGACTTAGATTGTCTGCCTCTTCCATAAGGTATCATAGTAGTGTTTTGTATAGATGGCATTAGGCTGATTAGACCAACTGAGCAGGAACTCAGCAATGAATCTGGACTTGATGGTAAATCATATGTGAACCAGAGGGGGCGGGAATAAATCCAACCAAAATTCAGAGGTCTTCTATCTCAGTAAACTATTGATGAATCCAGTGGTGAAAAAGATAAAAAGATATTCCTTCTAAAGCGAACTTTTTTTTTCTGCATGTGGCCCCTCCCACCAAGAAAGAATCATGGCACTTGGTGGGCATTAGGATTTGGAGGCGGCACATTCTTCCCTCAGGTGTGTTACTCTGGACTCTTAACCAAGTGACTCAGAAAGCTGATGGCTTTGAGTGGGTCTCAGAATGGGAGAAGGCTCACCAAGCTTTTTCAAGTGCGCAGTGCGTGATTGCTACCAGCAGTCACCCTACAGCATAATAGCACACCGTAACGTCTTACTCCCATCTAACAGTGACTCAGTGCCCATTGATCAACCTTTCCCCATCCCTCTCAACCCCCATGCATTCTCCTCAACCATTGATAACCACCATCATCTACTGTCAACTCCTATGAGATGGGCAAGTCTAGATTTTATATGTGTGACATCGGGTAGTACTTGTCCTTCCGTGCCTGGCTTACGACGTCACTTAAATAGTGGCTAGCAGTTCCAAGCATATTGTCACAAATCATAGGACTTCATTCCTTTTTGTGGTCTAATACATATATACCATATTGTCTTTAGCCATTCGTTCAGTGATAGACACGTGGGCTCTGGCTACAGTGACCATGCCACAGTGTACATGAGAGTGCAGTCCTCTCCTGGGCACACCTGTGTCATCAACTTCGGTAGTAGGCTTCCTGGGTCATGTGGTAGTTCCATTTTTAATTTTCAGAGGACCCTCTAAGCTGTTTTCCTCAATGGCGATGAATGTATAGTTTCTAAAACGTGTTTATAGGGTCCAGTGAGTAAAAGCACTTGCCATGAAAGCCTGGTGACCTTAGTCTGCTCCCTCGAACCCACATAAAAGCGGAGGAGAGATCTGACTGTACACAGTCGTCCTCTGACCTCCTTCCATGTGAGTGACACAGAACGTGTGTCCCTGCACACATACCATGCACACACACAATAAGTTAAAGCATGCCTGTGAACACTGACTTACTCTTGTTTATATTGTCCACACTTAACTTTTTAAAAAGGAACACCTATCTCTCTGTCCCAAATACTTCCGGACTTGGCCCGTAGGTGTATCCTGCCACAGTGCTTCTTGCATTCTTTAGTCGAAGTCTAGCTTTCAGTGAGTAATCAGTTGAAGGGACTAAAAAAATCTCCCTCGGAGATGAACAGAAGACACAGACAAAAAAGCAGTAATGTAACAGATTTCATAAAAAAAAAAATTTAGTAAGCTCAATCTAATTGGTATTTATACAACACATCACCAAAAATGAGCAGAATAGATATTCTTTTCAAGTAACTATGGATCAGCCATCAAAATACAGCATATTTTGGAACAAAATACAAATGTTGATCGATTTAAAAGGGTTGAAATCAGTCACGCATGTTCTCTAACAACAAAGGAATTAAATTAGGGACCAGTAAGAGGCACTCGTGGAAAATCCCCAAGAACAAACCGATCAAAACTTTCCTAAGTAACCCAGGGAACACGGGAGGAATCACAAGAGAAATTAGAAAGCAGTTTGAACAGAAAGTAGTTAAAACACAGCTTATGAAAACTGGCAAAACCACAAAAGAGTATGCAAAGGGGCCATTATGCTGTCAGATCCTAAGATAAGAACAGAGAAAGTCTCAAACAGGGCAGCTAAGCAAAGAAACTAAATCTAAAGTAAGGAGAATATCGAATACAAATAATAAGGATCAGGGCAGAAATCAAATAGAAAACAAAAGCAAAGAAGGAAGAAAGAAGATATCAATGAAGCCAAACAGTTATGTCATTCACAAGATCAATAAATGTTTCCTGCCCCAGGACCAAGTCTCCTCCCTAGAGAAGCCCTCTTAATATCACCATCCTTCCAGAGCTGTGAGGCCAAGGAATTTGAGTGCTGGGCGGGGCCCCTGTGGAACAGTGCCTCTCCTCTCCTCTCGTCTCCTACTAGACATACCCGGGACCCAAGACCTGGCTCTCTGCAAAACACAACTTTGTGTATCCAGGCAACAGTGAGGAGGTAGGAAAATGGGACGGGCAGCCACCTGCTTCCATAGAGCTCATGAGCTGTCAAGCCCTGGCCTGAGAAGCAGCTCCTCCCTGCCTCCCTGCACATTGCGTCATGCCTATCAGGCTATGGAACATTCTTCACATTCTGGGATGGAGAGGCACAGTTTGGTTCTCGTGAGGGCTGTCAGAGTGGAGGCGGGCAGAGAGCATCCCAGGAATCAAGATCTTGTTGCTTTCCTGAGTGCCAGCCCTCAGAAAATAACCACACCCAGGCTCACTCTGCAAACCCCTCCCTTGGCTTTCTGATAAACCTGGAGATGTGGGTGCAAGTTTCACCTCAGCATCAACACCATCAGTGAGCCAGCTCCTCTTCTGTGAGCATGTACACCCCCAGCCACTGGTTCTCAAGATTTTTGTGCCAACCAGAACTTCCCACATGATGAACTGGAAAGCCAAATATGCTTTAGGCTGCAAATATGTACAAAATCCAGACATACAGGGCAAATTAGTACATCTCCTGGTATCTAGTATGCAGCTATTGCTCAGTGTTTTTTCTTAGTATCATCCATAAAGACAACCAGAAGAAATGTGCTTTCATCTGGCAAGGCCAGCAGTACACCTTTACTACTTGTGGTGGTTTGAAAGAAAACTGCCCCCTAAGGGAGTGGCACTATTAGGAGGTGTGGCTTTATTGAAGTCGGTATGGCCTTGTTAGAGGAAGTGTGTCACTGTGGAGGTGGGCTTTGAGGTCTTATGTATATTCAAGTCATGCCCAGTGTCTGAGACCACATCCTACTGCCCGCAAGCCAAGATGTAGGACACTCAGCTATTTCTCCAGCACCATGTCCCACCATGATGACAATGGACTGAACCTCTGAA
Source organism: Peromyscus eremicus (assembly GCF_949786415.1). Lineage (NCBI taxonomy): Eukaryota > Metazoa > Chordata > Mammalia > Rodentia > Cricetidae > Peromyscus > Peromyscus eremicus. The sequence continues at coordinate 49,684,297 of NC_081435.1, read as the reverse complement.
AACGTAAGCCACCCCAATTACATGTTTTTCCTTTATAAGAGTTGCTGTGGTCATAGTGTCTCTTCACAGCATTAGAAACCCTAACTAAGACACTACCTCTTTGGATGTGCAGGCAAGAAGGAGAATGCAGTTGGCACACTTGGCACACGAGCTGAACCTTGAGCTCTCACAAATGAGGTAGAAAAAATACGGGCTGAGTACAAACACGAGAAGAGAGATTAATGATAGATCCAAAGACCTTAACGAAGCACTCAGTCCGTGCGTGCACACTGTTTCCTGAGCAAATGCTTAGGCTTAATTCTAATTCTATTGCTGTAGAGGGCCAAAAGTGTTTGTGCACCCAGATAAGCACGGGAGAAGCCAGGAAAGTTAAATACACAGGCATCCTTCAAAGGAAGGAGATGTTTAACCTTTCCCTCCTGGAGTCTGGGAATGGATGGAGTTTACAACTTGGTAATCCTCTGCTCCCTGTTGAGCCACGCCCCACCCACATCCCCCAGAAGAATATGTTTGTTTACCCCAGACATTTCCCCTTAAAACCTTGAGTGTTGCTTCTGGACCATAAAACGCATCCTTGTCAGTGAGTGACATCACTTGCGCTTTTCAATAGTAAAGGGACTTCTCAACGGTAAAGTCACTTCTCAGTTGTCTTAGGACCGGGCCAATCCAACAACCACGGCACTATGTTTACCTCGGTCATTCCTCCCAGACCCTTGAGCATTGTTTCTAAGTCAACAAGAATCCATCTTACCGACAAAGCTATGTGTACTTCATAAAGAGCTTCCGTGTAAACATGTCTTAAGCTTTACTGTACTCACAGGGCCGAGTTAATTGTTATCAGAAAATTGTGCTGTGCTTAAATATGGCAAAAATAAACTGGTGGTCAGACTCTCAAAGTCCCAGCCCTGCACAGGTACCTAAAAGAGGGCTAAACCAAGTTTCATTCCTGTCTCTTCACAGATCATTTCCCTGACTGCTGTAAAACCTGCAGGAACTTCCACATATTCCAGGCCAACACTTCACAAACTCTTAGGTGAGGGCCCAAATTCAACCTTGCATGGATATTGAATCTCTGTCCTGGCACTAGACAGACTGTTGAGAGAAGCCATGTGGACCCACATCATCCTAGGAACCTGGGTGTCAGACAAGCTGTGCCGTGGGGGGGGGGGCTGTATTTGATGCCATAAAACCAAACAGGAGGGGAGCTTCTTCATTCTACAGAAGCCAGTATTTGCTGGGTACCGAAACCGGATGAGGAGAGAGACAGAGACAGAGAAATGAGAGGGAGACAAAGGTGAAATATAGACCAATTTCCCTGAGGAATATATATTTTAAAATTCTCAATGATGCTCTTGTGAATTATATTTAAAAATATATTTAAAAGATCACAGACCATGACCAAGTTTGATTCATCCCAAGGATACATGGTGGTTACCACGCGATACATGTAATATAGCAAAGGGTGGAAATCACATGATTATCTCGATAAACACAGAAAGTTATTTGACAAAGCTTAATGTGGTAAAAGCCCTGTAGAAACTAGGAGTGAACGGGATATGGCTCAGCACAATAAAGCTATAGCCAAAGTATATTAACAGAGAAAAACTGAACAATTTTTCCTAAAATCAGATACCTATTAAGGTGCCCACTCTCATTTCTATTGTTCAATATAGTGGTTGAAGTCTTCACTAGAGCAGTAAGAGAGAAATAAATAAAGAGAATTCAAATAGCAAATGGAGAAGTCAAGTCTTCAGAAAACAGGTTCCTACACATAAAAGATCCCAGTACTGGGGCTGGAGAGATGGTTCAGTGGTTAAGAGCACTGGCTGTTCTTCCAGAGGACCCAGGTTCAATTTCCAGTACCCACATGGCAGCTCACAATTGTCTGTAATTTCAGCTCCAGGAGTTCTGACACCTTCACACAGATACACTTGCAGGCAAAACACCAATTCATATAAAATAAAAATAAATAAATCATTTTTGAAAGTTAGCCAGCAGCAGCAGCAAAGACCTATGGAACCATGCAGTTGTTAGAACAGCTACATAAAGGATCCCAATAGTGCCATCAGAATAATCTTAGATCAGCTAAACACTTTCAAAAAAAAGTAGCAAAATACAAAATCAACATACAGAAATCCACAGCATTTCTACAAACCGATAGTGAGTTTGATGAGAAAAAAATCCCATGCACAATAACTTTTTAAACATACATGGGAATAAACCTAACCAAGGAGGCGAAAGACTTCTACAGTGAAAACCTGAAGACACTGAATAAAGAAATTGAAGAAGAAACTATAAGATAAAAGATCACCTTCATTCGTGGACTGCCAGAATCAATACTATAAAAAAACACTTTAATACCAAAACTCATCTGTAGATTTAATGCAATTTCCATCAAAATTCCAATAACATAATTACATTCTTAACAGAAAACTTTTAAAATTCTAAAATTCATATGGAAGCAAAAAAAAGATAAATAGCCAAAGCAATTCTGAACAGAAGGAGTCATTTTTATAAGCATCCAAAGATCTGATTTCTAACTATACTACAGAGCCATAGTAACAAAAACAGCATGGTACTGACAGAAAACAGACATACAGACCAACAGACCCAAAAATAAACCCATACACTATAGCCACTGTGATGGCCATTTTTGGTTGTCAACTTGACTATATCTGTAATTAACTAAAACCCAAAATAGAAAGGCACACCTGTGAGAGATTTTTACTTTGAAGGGGAAGATCCACTTCTAATCTGGATCTTTGAAGTGGGAAGATAAACCTTTAATCCAGATCTTTTGAAGTGGAAAGACCCACCTCTAATCTGGGCCATGCCTTCTATGGGCAGCCTATATAAGGACATGGAAGAAGGAAGCTCTTGCTCTTTGCCTGCTTGTTCTCGCCTCACCAGCAAAACCATTCCTTCACTGGAGCTAGAGTCGAGTCCTTTGGGATTCCAGTGTTCACTGAAGATCAGCTGAGACATACAGCCTCGAGGACTGAACAATTACTGGATTTTTGGACCTTCCATTCATAGGCAGCCATTGTTGTACTAACTGGACCACAACCTGTGAACCATTCTAATAAATCCCCTTTCTACATATATATAAAGAGATTCATTCTACAAGTTCTGTTACTATAGAGAACCCTGACTCATACAGCCACCTGAATTTTTAAAGGTGTCAAAACACACTCTTCAGAACATGGTGCTAACAAAAATGGATATCAACAAACAAAATAGTAAAACTCAGTCTATACCTCTCACTTTGCACAAAAATCAGTTCAAAGTGGATCAAAGTCTTACATGTAGATTTGAAACCTTGAAACTACTAGAGGAAAACACTTAGATGCAAGGATTTTCTGAAAGGGGTTTTAATAACTTAAGAAATAATTCCAAGAACTAACATAAGAGAAACGTTAGATTGAGATGCTCCTACACAGAAAAGGAAAGCATAAGCAAAGTGTCTTATTTACTGTTCTATTGCTATGAAGAGGCACCATGACCTAGGCAACTTAGAGAGGATAGTTTCAGAGGTTAGTCCATGATCATCATGGTGGGAAGCATGGCAGCAGACAGGCAGGGATGGAGCTGGTGCAGCAGCTGAGAGCTTTACATCATGATCCACAGACAGGAGGGAGAGGGCAAATGAGACTGAGCTTGGCATAGTCTTTTGAAACCTCAAATCCCACCACCTCTAGGGACATGCCTCCTCCAACAAGGCCACACCTCCTAATCCTTCTAAACAGTCCAACTGGGAACCAAATATTCAACTATATGAGCCCAAAGAGGGTCATTATTATTCATACCACCACACAGAGTGAAAAGGCTATCTGTAGACTGTGGAAAAGATATCAGACAGGAGATTAACACCTAGATGTAAAGAAGTGAATGGCATTCGGCAGAGAAGAGATACAAACTGTCAATAAGTACTTGAAAGGATATTCAACATGCTTGGCCATTAAGTAAATGAAAATTAAGAGTGCTTTGAAAGTCCACCTCACCTCAGTCAGAATGGCTATGATAAAAAAAAATAAAGAAAAGAAAAAAAGAAATGCCAGTGAGGATGTAGAGAAGGAGGGATCCTTATTCATTGCTGTTGGCAATGTAAACCCAAGCAGCCACAATGGAGATCAGTGTGGAGGTTCTAACAAAACTAAAACTAAGACTGCCATGTGCCCCAGCTGTAACACTTTTAGGTACATGCCCAAAGAATTGGAAGTCAACCTACCAATACTTAAAAATCCATGTTTATTGCTGAACTGTTCATAATCTCTAAGAAATGGCAACAGCCTAAATTTTTGCCTACCGATGAGTGGATAAAGAAAATATGGTACATTGTGGGAGCCCACAGAGGCTTCCTAGTGAGAACTTATTCACAGTCAGAGAATCTGAACTTGCTTTGCCCAGCAGGGCTGCATAAAGAGATGATTTGGCCATGGGCATGTTTACCAGGTGTTTGGAAGGGTCTGCACTTGGCTGTATGGTGTGCTTTGATCTTGCAAGAGGGAGGTCTTTTGCCTCTACCCTTGGCATATTATAAACAGACCTTTTCAATAAAGGATGAGGCTGTTGGGCATTGACTCAGGCCCTCCCAAAGCTATCCTGTGTTTCTGTCTTTCTTCTCGTCCGCTAGGTCTCTCTTTCTATCTGATATTTCCTCATTCCTCTTTCCTTCACCTAAGAACCCTTTGAAAAGTGGGAGCAGGTCAGAGCTAGTCTCCCCATAGACCCCCATAGTACATATGTATACAGTGGAATCATATTCAGCCATAGAAAAACAAAATCACTACCTCTGCAGGAAAACGGATACATTAAGAAAAGTAAGTCAGACCCACAAAGACAAATATTACATACTATTCTGATAATGTGGATTCTAGGTTTAAATGTGTGTGTGTGTGTGTGTGTGTGTGTGTGTGTGTGTGTGTGTGTGTGTGATGAAGGTAAAAGGGGACCATTAAAGGGGAGAAACAGAGCTTAAAGGAGGGGAGCAGAGAAAAAAGGAGGACTAATAGAATATACATGACATAAAAGTAGGATGGGAACTACCTGGGGGAAAGAAGATGTGCACAAAGGAAGCCAGTGAACAGAGAAGGAATAAATACAAGGTCTAGTGAAACCTATGTGTGAAGACACCATGGTGAAACATTATATTATCAGGAACTTGTTTGTAATATACCTTCAATAACCTTTTAATTCTCCCTCACGTGTGTGTGTGTGTGTGTGTGTGTGTGTGTGTGTGTGTGCTTGTGTGTGTGTGCAGGAGTGTGAATTCCATAGCATAAGTGGGGAGGTCAGAGGACAGTTTGGGTACCAATCCCCTTCCACCTCATTGGAGACAGGATTTCTGTTGCTCTGCTGTGTGCACCAAGGTCTATGAACTCCTGAGTATTCTCCTGCCTCTGTCGACCATCCTTCCACTAGCAGTGCTGGGATTATAGACACGCACACCACTATGTTCAGCTTTTACAGGAGTTCCTGAGACTCAAACTCAGACCTTCATGCTTGCATGGCAAGTGGTTTTCTCAGTCATATTCCAGAATCTACTCTTCCCATTTCAGCATGAGCTACAGTTAATCCTTCTTTCTCTTTTGCTGTCTTCTCTTTTTCCCTGAAACTAGCTAGAAGTTTATGAGTTACAGTTTATTTATAGAAGTTTATAAATTATTTCTTCTTCTGCATTCCTGTTCTCTATTTTATTGACTTCTACTCTTACCTTTATTTCTTTATATCTTCTTGCTTTGTATTTAATCTTTTTTGATGTTTCTAAAGCTGGTAGATAAGTTTATCGTTATAAGATTTTTCTCCTTTTGTAAGTATTAATACTACATATTTTCTCCAGGCTATTCTTTGGCTATAATCAAACCAATTTTATAGATTGTGGTTTTACTCCTCAGTGTAAAAAAGACCTAGAATTTCCTTTATGTCTTCACCTTTGCTTTATATAGTATTTATAAGTGTAGGATTTTTATTGTCTAATTATTTGGAGATTTCCCTCTGTCGTTCCCTCATTCACCTCTGGTTTAATGGTCAGAGCATGTGCTTTGCATTGCTTCATTCTTTATAAAGTGGAGAAAGTTAATTTCATAGTCTGGAATTTTTTTTTTTTTTTTGGTTTTTTTCGAGACAGGGTTTCTCTGTGTAGCTTTGTGCCTTTCCTGGAACTCACTTGGTAGCCCAGGCCGGCCTCAAACTCACAGAGATCCACCTGGCTCTGCCTCCCGAGTGCTGGGATTAAAGGCGTGCACCACCACCGCCCGGCCGTAGTCTGGAATATTATTTATCATGGTATGTACTACATATATCCTTGAAAAGAATCACATTTGGTGTATGTTAACAATAACCTTTAGGTTTGCACCCAAGTTGGTTGATAGTACTTTCAGGGTCCTTAGATTTTCTTTGGGACTCACACAATCTTAAATATGTATGCGATTAATAATCATACTTAGTAATACAGAAAACAGAGCTGAGATGATTGGAGAAACCAACTGTATTTGGAGACACCAGCATTCATTGCTAGAATGAGTAGTTAAGGAAGAAAACGGAGTAAAAGCAGGACTCAACTCAACCCACATTTCTCCTTTGTCAGTATCACATTATTACCATCATCACAGACGTGTTGCTCCCTTCGTGTGTAGTTGATTAGGGTTTACACACTCCTGTGTCGACAAAGGGCAAGCCAGCAATGAACAAGTGAAGTCACCTGGGTGACAATCTGCTTTAGAAAGCTGGAAGAGGCATATCCATGTTACAAAGTATGAGATACGCCTAATCTAAGGATCAGGGCCCCGCTCGGTTTTTAGGGGGAAATGACCTAGAATAAAACTAGACATTTTGATTTTTCATGAAAACCAGGAATCTACACCTGTAAGTGAGAAATCCTAATTCCTGACATTGGAAAGGTAACTCAGAATGGAGTTGAAAACTAAGAGACCTGATGCTTAAGTGCAAACAAAGTCGCCTACAGGCCAGGTCCTAATGGCCTTTGCTTTACAATGGTTCCTCCCCTTGAAGATCCCACAGTCTACTTGACAGAATGAGATACACATCTAGACTCTATGTGTTAAATGAGCCTGCAGTTATATCCACTGAAAGATGAGGGCAAGGGTGTGCTTTCTTCTCTGATTCAACAAGCATGCCGGCATCACCCAAGTAAGATACACCAGCCATTTCTCTAGTATAGAGGTTCATCAGGGAACCAACAGACAAATTCCTGCTTTCAGACAGTGAAAGTAACAAGAAAATGGGGTATTCTGAGTTACAGGTGGTGAGTAATATTTTTATAAACGTAATTGGAGTGTATTATATGAAGAGACCATTTCCAATCCCCTGGGTAAAGTTAGTCAAGTGTCCGGCCGTAGCTTGGTGACTTTAGCCTTGTCATTCCAGAAGGGGGCAGCAGAGAGCAAGATTGCTGGCACCTGGACCAGCAAGTGGGCTGCCAAGGCGGGAGGTCTTCTATCAGGGGCTGTTCGGACAGGTGCTACAACTCTGTTAAGGGCCAGGCTCAACAGAGAGTGGACACCCAGGCTTCTAGAAACCACCCCACCCCAGACTAGTACCTGCTATCGACTGCTCAACTGCAGGGCATGTTTGAAGACCGCTAAGAATAAGAAAACAAGGTAAGGAAGGCTGGAAGAAGGTATGATGGCGCACTCCTGTAATCCAGGCCCTCCAAGGCTGAGGCAGGAGGATAGTGAGTTTGAGGCCAGCCTAGGATATGTAGCAAACCCTGTTGAAAGAAGTAGAAGAAGGACATGGAAGAGGAGGAGGAGGAGGAGGAGGAGGAGGAGGAGGAGGAGGAGGGAGAGAAGGCAGCTCAGAATGCATGGAAAGAGCCAGGGGTATAGTAGGAGGCAAGTTGGGGAGTATGTGGTTTGTAAAATGTGGTTGTCTACGTTCCAAGCGCTGGCTTTCACTCTGAGGGAACCGTGGACCACTTTGGCAATCTTAGCAGAATACTGGTGGATTTGGTGCACGTTTTACAAGCAAGCACTCTGGTTGCTCTGAGGAAAGTGATTGTGGGTAGAGAGGGGCAAACGTGGAAGTCACTGGCCCTGACTTTGGGCTGTAGTGGTAGCAATGGGTTAGTAAGATGTCACAGAAAGATCCAACAGTATAGATGCAGGGTGGACTGCGCCAGGCTGTGAAAGACACCAGAGCATCCAGATCGGTTTAAAACATTTCAGCCTCAGCACTGAGAAAGACAGAGCTGCAGTTAACTGATGTGGGAGAACCTGGGAGCGAGGCTGGCTTAGCTGAGGGGAGGGTGAAGAGTGGACACGTCAACGTCAAGTCTACTGGGTGTCCAAATGGAGATACTGAATCCAAGGTGCAGAATTCACAAGAAAGATACGGACCGAAAATGTAAATGTGGGATTCAAAAAGCAGAGAAGGATCCTGGGAAAACAAAAAGGAAGACAGTCCTTCTGATTGGGATGAAGGGTCGAGTTGCAGCAGCAGGCAGGTGAGGAGACCATTCCAGATGAGGGAATTACTACAGTAAGTGGCGGGGCAGGAGGCTGGAGGCATGGTTAGGGAAGGCTGGTAGAGTCTGGAGGAGCCCTAGGCTTGGGTTTTAAAGGAAGTTAGGCAGAAATAAAGCAGTCCTTGGCGCCAGTCCCCCACCTGATTCTTTCAGCTGCCGTCTACTTGGCTCACATCTATTGGGCACCTGCAGGATGGTTCTGCTCCAGATGCTGATAATAAAAGCGCTTATTGAACACTGTGCACGCCATAAAAAGAAGACAACTTCCTTTATTCCTTGCAACACTCTGAATGAAGCGTCTCCCCAGTGGAAAGGTGAGGAAACCAAGAGGCAGTGTTTTCCTGTCCCCTTAGCCAACGGCGGGGAGAACCGAGTCAGAATCCGAACCTGACAGTGTGACCCTGGGACCTTTGTCCCGAACACTCTTCTTCACTGCTGGGACCGCTTAACCCAGCCAGGCATCTGCCAGGTGCAGGCCAGCAGCCAGCTGAAACACTGTGGAGTGAAGAGCCTCAGTTTTCAGGACACGCCCTCATCAGAGGTCAGCTGAGGAGCCAGCAGCAGCTGTTCCCGGAGGAAAGGTGGCTGCTGACCAAGGCAGAGGTCACCGAGCCTCACCCAGAAGGGCCAGTTGCTCCTTCCAAACTGTCGGCTCCGTGAGTAAAGCAGGGTGAAATGATGCACAACTGACGTCCCTCGCGGGAGTGAGCATTGAAGTGGCCTTCACCAGCAGTGTGTCTGACCTTCCTCTCCTCCTCCTCTTGCATACCCATTTAAAGATAGAGAAACTGAGGTCCATACTTTTAGTCAATGTCTGTGGCCAAGCCTGTCTGTATTAGAACACATACCTGAGGACTTGGTTCGGTGTCCTTGGTTCACAACACACTATCACTGTATGATCCATGTTAAAGATTAGGCTCCCCATAGCAGGCTGAGGTAGTAGGTTTGTGTGTGTGTGTGTGTGTGTGTGTGTGTGTGTGTGTGTGTGTGTGTGAAGTTCATGGCCCCAGCCCAGGACTGACACTCCCTACCACTCCCAGGCAAAGGAATTTCTCTTCAGTTCAGCTCAACTTCCAGAGGAATTTAGGACTCAGGCATCAGACTCAACAAAAGGGATAGGGAGGAGGGACCTGCTGGCCAGTAAGTCTACCTGGGTGTCCTTCCCCGAGGGGCGTTCACACCTGGGCCCTGGGAGGCTAGGTGAGGAGACTGATCGACCGCATCATCATGGAAACAGTGAGGGTGAGGGATGAAAATGCCCGTTGAGATGGAGCGGTTGTCTGGCTGTGAGAAACAAGTGGGTGTCAAGAATAAAGAAAGGAATCCAAAGATAAGACACATTATGTAAAGAGAAAGAGGAGGAGGAGGAGGAGAAAGGAAGAAGAAGCTGGCAGTACCACGGAGTCAGGATGAACCCATTTATGGAAAAGTGTATGTACATATGTGATGTGCACAGGAGGCTCCCTCGGCATGACAGCTGACATGCATCTGTTCCCTCCAAGAATGCCACGGGTACCCCCTCCTCTGCTAGAAGGGGGCCTGGCAGATAGAACGGGCAACACCCCGCCTCTCACAACTGTGCAAGGAACTGGGGCCAGGATGGTGTTATTGTCAACTCTGTATCACCATGGAAACAAGTTTCTGGGCTTGCCTGGGAAGGATTATCTAGATTGGGTTAAGGAAGGTGGGAAGACCCACCCTAGAGGTAAGACCATTCTCACTGGCCAGAGTCTTGGACTGAATCAAAAGGAGAATAGAACAGGAACCCTCAGTCTATCCTTTCTGACTGCAGATGTTCTGTGACCAGCTGCTTCAGGCTCCTGCCGCCATAACGGACAGTACCCTTGAACTATGAGAAGAACAAAGCACACCTTGTTCTTTAAGTTGCTTCTTGTCAGATAGCTTGTCTCAACAATGAGAAAAGTAACTGGCACAGTCAGGGTTGGGAAGAGACACTTTTTTTTTAAGCACTCTGTATTATCTGTAGCTTTTGCAAAATGATTTATTCGTGAATGTGTCATTACAGACATGTACGTAAGGGGGTGGGGCAGTTATCACTGGCTAAGGACCAAGGGTCACAAGAGCTCTTAGAGGGGAGGCCAGTGTCTCCTAGGCTATTGCAACCCAGCAGGCAAGCACTGCCCCCCACCGCCACCCCCTGCCTCCCACTGTACCCCCCATCATAAGCACAATATCCAGTGTCTGAGAAAGAAGAGGAAGTCCCATGATACTGTGTATCCCACAGCAAGTAGGCTCCAGTAACTGCCGAGTCCATATTCTTCCTGCACTTCTTGTTGCTGTGATAAAATGCCATGACCAAAAGCAAGGAGTTTATTCAGGCTTATGATTCCAGAGGAAGAGTCCATAATGGAAGAAGAGGCATGGAGGCAGGCAGCTGGAACAGGCAGCTGAGAGATCACATCTCCATCCACAGAGAGCAAACTAAAAATGCAGCAAGACTATAAATTTACAAAGTCCACTCCCAGGGACATACTTCTTCCAGCAAGGCTCCACCTCCTAAAGGTCACATAACCTTCCCAAATAACGCCACCAACTAGGACCAGGCATTAAAATACCTGATCCTGGGTGGGAAGGAGGCATTCCTCATTCAAACCACCATCCACGCCATAGTCTCCTGCGGGCTGGCACAGACCCCTGCCTGGAGGGGCTCTATGGAAAGATCTCAGGGAAATGCCTCCATCTTCCTCCAGGAATGTCGTCTGATATGGTCATGCTATCGTCTTCCCGGTCACAGACCTCCTGTCAACTGTGTTCTCTGTAGAACCAGGCTTCTAGAGAGCCCTGCCCCATCCTCCTCAAAGGTACACTCCCCCAACACAGGCTACCCAAGAGCAGATGGGGGGAAGTAACACAGATGATGCAGAGGGACACACCCTTCCAACCTGACTCCCACCCTGAGCTTAGCTCTGTCTTCTGGCCTGCATAGAAAAACCAACAAGATCAACCTTCGGCCAATAGGATAGCAAACATTTTATCCCCAGTCCGTAGGCTCTGAGTTCTGTGTTACACTGGTCGTTAAAGTCTGAGGTCAAAGTTCCCACTCCAAACCCTGGCTCTGTCAGTTTCAAGCGACATTCTTTTACAGGTAATTATAACCATATGCCAAATATGATTTATCATTAGTATTATTTTGGATGGGGATAATTAAAAGGTTTGTCTTACAGAAGAGCTACAGGGATTCAGAAAGGTTCACAAGTGCTTGAGTTTTGTTGCTCAAAGCTTGTACACATGTGTGTGGGCAGTATGGCAGGTTTCGGGGATTGCCTGTGCATCTAGAATGGGCAAGAGAATGAGGAGGAAGGGGTGCCCAGGTGAGCAGAATGTGCCTGCAGCTAGGACAGAGATAAAATCTACTTCAACAGGAAAGGCTGCAGGGAAGTGCATCCAGGTCAAACCAGATCTGCCTGTCCTCAGAGAAACAGGAAGATTCCTTCCCATTGCCTCAGACCTAGATCAACTTGCCTGCTTCTCTCCTCATGCCCTTGAGCTGTCTGTCATTTTCCACAGATGACTTTTGCAAGTTATTTACCTCATATACCAAAAAAAAAAGTGAAGCTATGTACTCAGGACTTATCATTATGCTATTTCACCTATTTTTTTACGATAAGAAATGTCCTGGTTTCTGTCTCATCTTGGGTGTTTTTTAATGATAAATTTCTGTGGATGACCTTGAGCAAATCAAGCATTTCTCTTTCAGCCCCTGGCCCTCTTCTTTAGTCCCATCACACCTCTGCTTTTCTTTGGAAGTCTTTTGACCAACTCCTTCGGGGAGTCGTGTGCCCAGATCCTCATCCAGGAGTTCAGGTGTGTGAGATCTGAGACACGGCTTAAGTGCCCAATGCTCTCCATGTTTCGCTCATCATCCTCTGGTGTAGCATCCACCAGCCAAGGTCCTACCAGCATGCTTCAAGCAGCACTCGGGGCTGACTGCACTCCTGGATCATTTGGGCAGGTTTCGCCAACACACGGATCCCAGAGCTGACTCTCATGTGGAGAATCAGAACCTCTGACACTAAGTCCCTGGGAATTTTCCGATGCTTCCTAGGAAACTCTGATGAGCATCTGTATTGGCAAGCATCCCCACGTGGTTCTTTTGACAGACTTGAGAGAGCAAGGCAACAATTCCCAGCTCTAGGATTTGTTTCCCACTCTTCTAATCCACACTGGTTAATTAAAAACTTCGCCAACAGGGGGCAGCATGGGCAGAGCAATTGGGCTTTAGAGATCTACTTCCTTGTGAGCCTTTCATTCCTGCTGGCAACAGTGATCACAAAAAACACCCCACCATTGACTGCACAGAGCTGCCTGTTTGGGAAGCATCTCCAAAGTTACAATTTGTTCCGTCCTTCACCATGCCTTCAAAGCAGGTGTTCCACCGGGGTGTTGGTCTGAGAGATGTCCCATAACTTCTCTAAGGTTTTATGTCCAATGATGGCAAGACAGGATTCACATAGATTCTGGGAGGGGGTTGGAACTGCACACAGATGCTTCATTGTGTAAAACTTAGAAGACAGAGGACTAGAGAGCTAAACCCCCCCACACACACATTGGTAAAGTATTTGCCTTAGAAGTATGAGAATATGACTTTGCTCCCCAGAACCCATACAAGTTAAAAAACAGGAATGATGGCCATGCACTTGTAACCCCTAAGGTGGGGGTAAGATATGTGTTATCTGGGGCTCACTGACCAGCCAGCCTAGGCTACTGGGATAGTTTCCAGCTGATGAGAGAACTTGTCTCTAAATAAATAAATAAATACAAAATGAACCAGGAACACAAACCTCACCTTTAGGAGCTTGGCTCATTAAGGAAGTCCGGGTGCTTTTAACCTGCACAGAGCCACGTTCCTATGGAGATACACAGGCATATCCACACACTGGACAGTCAACAGACGTGAGAGCCGGTGAGAGGGATCCAGTTAAACACCACAGACTCTCTCTCTCTCTCTCCTTAAAGCACATTTGCACAGTATCGACTCCCAGGTCTCAAGCCTTAAAGGGAAAACAAGCTACCTGGGGTCTTATCAAAATGCAGGCTGCATCTGGACGGTTGAGGCAGGGCCCTCTGCACTTTCTAGCTAGCTCCTCTGTGCTAAGCCAGCAGTAGGGCCACGACCTACACCCCCTCCAGCCTCTGCCATTCCCCTGCATGAGTGGAGGCCCCCAGTCAGGATGATGTGAACGGCGGAGCTGTGGACCGCTTGCTTCTACACCTCCGCCCACTGAAGATAGCTCGAATAGACATACTGCTCTTAAGAGCTCATCACTTTATACTCACCTGAAGAAGCTGTGATAATACCAAAGTTGCAGGCCCCTAAGTTTTGAGCCACTAATCCCTAATGTGATGGACACGCAATGTATGCAGCCTTTGCTTGGAGCAAAGTAGGGGTTGTTTGTTTGTTTGGATTTTCTGCAGGGCTTATCAAGGAAGATTTTGTCTCCCCGAGGACACCTAACCTGGAACCTTCTTGATTGTCACAACCAGCTACTAGTTTCTCGTTAGTACATGAGACAGGAGGACGTAAGTTACCAAGGACTCCCAATGACCAGCATAGCACCCACAAGAACGCTCTGCTCACAGTGGCACAGCTGTAGAGAAACCCTGATGCTTCTGGGCAACTCACACTCAGCAACATCGTTGGCACCTGGGTGAACGAGATTTTAAAATATTGTCACAGATCCTGGGTAAGAGAAAGATGACAAGCAAGCCATCTGAAATGGGAACCACAGAGGCCTCCTGCTTTCCATGAGGCAGGGCAATGGAGTGGTTGAGGGCCAAGTGACTAGGCCGCCTCAGCCGCCAACAATCTGAATGGAATTGGATGTGTTCCCCCACAATCTCTCAGCCTTTATTTTCTCAGACATCAAACGACTGAGTCTCTGAGCAAGCGCTGTTTCAAAAAGCCAAATGCATGAGTTTGGCTGGGTTCTCTAGCAAGGGCTGCTCACTCAGAGAAAATGAGAGGTCCTTGATTCACATCCTAATTCTCTTGATGTTTTAAAATGTACTCATTGACAATTTCATACAGGTATATGGTGGCTTTTGATCATATCCACCGCCCCAGTTAACCCTTCTTAGCTCATTCCCATTGAATGTCTTCCCAAGTCCCTCTCCTGCTTTTATCATAATTCCCTTTAAAATCTGATGCGAACTATGCCTTTTAAATGTTGGTGGTTGGCTATGGAGATGACTGAGTCAGTAAAGTGCTTGTCACGAAAGCTTGGAGTCCTGAGTTTGGATTCTACCACCCAAGTGAAAGCTGGCCTCCTAGTCCCGGGGCAGGGAAGATGGAGATAAATGGATTGCAGGAGGTCATTGGCCAGCCAGACCAACCAGACACATGAACTCCAGGTTTCAAAAATGCAATGGAAAACAATTGAGGAAGACACCAGTGTTAGCTCCTGCCTTCCATATGCCTGTGCGCACACACATACACACACACACACACACACACACACACACACACACACACACGAACAGATACAAACAACAGGCAAGTGTGGATTAAGGCATGAATATTAGGGATTAATGTTACTAGGAGCATCTTCTGGCACAACCAGACTTGCATTGATATATTTTACTTTGTATCATTATAGGGGAGACAACCATGATATGAGCTAAGATATTTGATTTTCCGTCTCAGGCTTAGTGTCTCCATGTGAAAAATAAACAGTAATAACCTCTATCCCACAGGCCTCCCGAGAAAATTAAAATCCAATGAGATAATGGATGCAAGGCCTTTTGCACAGTGCCTAGCTCTGTATAAAAGGAGGCTTTTTATGCTCTTGGCCTTCAGCCCCCAGATCAACACCTGACCAGTTACCTCTCTACAGACAAGAGGAGACAGTACTGAAATCGGAACCTGCCCCGAGACCAAGCTGACCCAGCTTCTTTCTACTGGACAGAAATTCGGGACTTCGGCCATCTCCACCTCTGTTCCATGGGAAGAACAAGGGGGTTGGAAATGAATGTTGCATGTGCTTCAGCACAGCCATGTAGTCAGATTCATAACGCACCCCAG
This sequence comes from Peromyscus eremicus, assembly GCF_949786415.1. Lineage (NCBI taxonomy): Eukaryota > Metazoa > Chordata > Mammalia > Rodentia > Cricetidae > Peromyscus > Peromyscus eremicus. Next base: position 49,668,770 of record NC_081435.1, on the reverse strand, counting down.
TGACTGGATACCCAGTGTTTTTGCTCTACTACCAAGCCAAAGACACTAAAAAAGATGGCAAAGCTGAAGGTTATTTGAAGAGCAAATAATGACGGGGACTTAAACACACACACACACACACACGCACACGCACACGCACACGCACACGCACACACATGCACACAGCCTTTGACTACATTTTGCATCAAGGATTCCACATTATCATGCACCAGAGACCATGCTTCTTCATATTTCATTTTTTATGAGAAAGAGAGAAAAAGAAACAGGAAACATCCAAACTAGTATCAGGACAGGATTCGAGAAGGTAAGTTCAATCATGTATCTGTTTATACTTTATAACATAGGGAAAGCTTGGAGCTGAGCAGAACCATCTCATCCAATCCCTTCATCTTCCACATGAGCAAACTGGGGCACCTGGATTAAAGTAACAGATCCCCTCCTTCAGCCTGCGGTGACCGATTTGGGAATCCCGGCATAGATCGCTCGTTCCTGTTTGACGAGGAGACTACACTCCCAGCATGTAGGGCTAGAAGGAAACTCCGAGTTCTAGCCTAAACTATTGAAACTCACATTTTCTTTCAAGTAGTGGTTACTAGGCTTTACCACGTGCCAGGCACCATCCTCAGTACTTGGGCTAAAGGGGAGATGGGGAAAGTACTTCCTCCTTTTAAGTCTGAGTGTACACCCCAGTCCACAAACAAGCGCAGACAAATTGTACAAGATGGCTTCAGATGGATATGGCCGAGGAAGAAGGACAAGTTAGAGAGGGTCTCCAGGAGGCAATATTTACTAGACATGAGACTTGATGGATAAGAAGCCACTGGTGGTGTGGCCTTAAGAGGAAGCAGGCCTGGGCTGGGAAGGGGCATGTCCTGGTTAGGGTTTCTATTGCTGTAGCAAAACACCATAATCAAAAAGCAACTTAAGGAGAAAGGGTTTATTCAGCTTATATTTCCACACTGCTATTTATCACCAAAGGAAGTCCAGGCAGGAACACAAGGCAGGAAACCAGGAGGCAGGAGCTGATGCAGAGGCCATGGAAGAATACTGCTTACTGGCCTGTTCCTCATGGCTTGCTCAATCTGCTTTCTTATAGAACCCAGGACCACCAGCCCAGGGATGGCACTGCCCATGATGGGCACTCCTACACTGATCACTAATTGATAAAAAGCCTTACAGCTGGATCTCATGGAGGCATTTCCTCAACTGAGGCTCCTTCCTCTCTGATTACTCTAGCTTGTGTCAAGTTGACACACAAAACCCTCAGTAACGGACTGCTACCAGGAAGTGTAAGCTACAATAAACTCTTCCTCCCGTGTTACCTTTGGGTGTGGTGTTTTATGGCAGCAGTAGAAACCCTAAGACATTGTCTCTCCAGCCCCCTCCAATTCTTTCTATATTACAACTAATGCTGCAGTGACATTTCCCCTTTGTGAGGGTTCCTCTCAGAAAGATGGAAGACTTGACTCTGAATGCAGTTACCCAAAGGAAACTGAGTCAGCTGTGGACATTTCTCAGCACCTAGTGATTGCCTAGACTTGGGAGACCCATCCTCCTTATCATTGCGTCCATCACAGCCTCACCGCAGGACACCCCCCCACCGCTTTGCAATCCTGTACAAGGAAGAACCATTGGATGACCTCTTCGGTTCACAGTTCTTACCTCCTACAACTCTGTGGCTCCATGAGTTAAGCCTGTGGGGTTCTCTCACCATCAGAGGTTTGATTCTCTTGCAGAGGTCACACAGCACATCTCTGTGTGTCATGGCACACCAAGATCACAATGCACCATTCCATCGAGAGGAATGCATGTTCAGGGTGTTCCTAGGAACATAACTAGCACATGCAATAACCACTGGCTTCTGTGCTCCCTTTGTTCATGCTGTCTTAGAGTTTCTATTGCTGTAAAGAGACACAACCACGGCAACTCTTATAAAGGAAAACATTTAATTGGGTCCTTACAGTTCAGAGATTCAGCCCATTGTCATCATGGTGGGACATGACAGTGTGCAGGTAGACACAGTGCCAGAGAAGGAGCTAAGAACTCTTCATCTTTCATTTGCAGGCAACAGGAAGTGAACTGAGATACTGGGCAGTATCTTGAGCCTAGGAGACCTCAAAGCCCACCCTCACAGTGACATATTTCCTCCAATAAGGCCACACCTTCTTTTTTTTTTTTTTTTTTTTTTTTGGTTTTTTCGAGACAGGGTTTCTCTGTGTAGCTTTGCGCCTTTCCTGGAACTCACTTGGTAGCCCAGGCTGGCCTCGAACTCACAGAGATCCGCCTGGCTCTGCCTCCCGAGTGCTGGGATTAAAGGCGTGCGCCACCACCGCCCGGCAAGGCCACACCTTCTAATAGTGCCACTTCCTATTGTGTGAGCTTATGTGGGCCAACTACATTCAAACTACCACACATGCCCTTCTTGGGATCTCACCTTTGGCAATTCTGTGGTAATCCTGAGCCTGAAGTGTTAATCTATAATGATATGGGACAAAAGTGGCCACACCAACTTTGCATATACTTTAATTTACAAGACATACTTCTCATTTTACTCCTGGATTAACCCTGAGACACACCTCATAGTATAACACAATGGAATAAATACTGTTGTTCATTGCACTTGAATAGACCGAAACAAAAATAATTCACTGCTTTCCCAGGGTTAGATAGCTAAGAAATAAAGAAGAACCCACAATCCATAAGTTCTGAGTCCTTATTCTTTCTTCTTCTACAGGAGAGCATTGGTCTTCTACTGCAGTGTAGGAGTGGAGACCCATTTGTAACCCTAAGTGATTAGGGGAGACGTGCATCCTCAGCAGAGTCTAAAGGTCTTAGCAGAAGACTTCATCCAGAAACAGAACTTAGATCCTAAAGAGCAGCCAAGTGGATAAAGAGGAAGAGAGTAAACTTGGAGAAGAGGGCGTAAGAACTAATTAACTGAACTCTGAGGAGCAATGGACAAGTCTGTGTGGTGTGGGAAATGTTGACCCCTCTAACTGAGGACAACCGGGCAGGCTTCCTACTTTAGCCCTTGAATCAGGACTAAGAGGATGAGGAGGCTCTGGCTGTGCAGGCATGGGAGAAGAGCTAACCAAGTATGAGAGAAGAGGGAACAGAGCTCCCGAGTGGCTGGACCCATCCACTGAAAGTCCTGGGCGGTCAGTGCTAAAGACACTCCAAGGAGGGGTTCAGGGGAAACGTGGGACTCGAGGAGATCTTAGGGGCATGACAGCAGTGGTGGGCCCTGGCAGCAGGAGAGCTGAAGGCAGGAGAGATGCTGAGTGAGAAGCAAGACTTGCTCAACCTCTGACCTGCAGGGGTAGAGCAGAATGCTCCGACGTTCCTTCAGGTTCTACCTATGGGGAAACTGAGCCACAGACAGTTGACAAGGGATTGACAGGACTGACTGTGCTCAGTGCTCAGGTCTCCCCAGTGTTTATCCCCCAGGTGGCTGTACCCCAGCTCCTTCCTTCTGCTAGAAGAGCAGACAGCAGGAAGGAGCGCCACACCATGGATGGACATCATGCCCAAAAGACCTCAGGAGAATCCTGCCGTGGAGACTTCTGCCTGAAGCTTCCCATGTGGTCACCCTCAATTCTCTGATCTAAAGGCCAGCCCTTTGTCCCCCTCCCCCCCCCCGAAGCATTGCAAACATCTTGGAAACTACTTTGATTATTTTTTTTCAACGTTTCTCCACAAAACAATGTAAGGAACAGGAGGAAAAGCATAGCTGTTCCAGCCAGCACAACAAGGCCAAGGCCTGCCAATTCCACAGAGGTTTAGGCATCTCCTGGGGTGAGAGGAAGACGACAGGGCGGGGGGAGGGGCTTACATGGAGATAGGAAGCAGTAGACAGAACACTGTCTCCTGAGGGAGTTGATCTGCCTAGGGCCTGGGTCTCAGCAGAGACCTAGGGGATTAAAGATTCCCCACACGACCTTGGAAAATGGTCAGATCTGCCTAGCTCCAACCAAGGACTCTCCACTAAGTGCCCACTAACACTCAGAGCCAATATCAGCCCTCAGGAGCCCTCTGGTACGATCCTCCTGTTAGAAATCTGGAGACCCCGGCCCGTGAGTTTCACCCAATGAGTCATCTAGGTTGCTCCAAGGTGAATAAGTAATAAGCAGTTACTTGGGACTGGCTCTGGACCAAACTGTGTTTTTGGTTCCTGTGGGTGCTCACAATGAGGTAAGTCTTGCTGGAGTCTATGTGTGAGGAACCTATGGGTTTGAGGTTTGGCCTAAGGCCACACGGCTAGAAAGAGTAGACAGAGCTGACCTCCAGACCATCTTATCCCACTGTCTCTGCCTCTTCACCACCTCCAGCATGAAGGCTGAACCAGAACTCTGGCCTCCGACACCAGTAGAACCACTTGGGTCCCAGGCCTCTTAGTCCTGAGAGTGTGGCTCATCGTGACCGTCTATATTCTTCTTGGTTCTTTCACATGAAGCCATTAGACCCATCAATGATGTCCAGCTTTGCCTTATCTCTGGTCTGTGGCCTTCGGCTCTGTAGTGGTTTGAATAAAAATAGCCCCACAGGCCCATAGAGAGGGGCACTATTAGGAGGTGTGGTCTTACTGGAGGAAGTGTGTCACTAGGGGTGGGCTTTGACGTTTCAGAAGCTCAAGCCAGGCCTAGTGGTTGACTGTCTCTTCCTGTGGTCTGCAGATCCAGATGTAGAGCTCTCAGCTACCTCTCTAGCACCATGTCTGCCTGCATGCTGCCCATGCTTCCTGCCATGATGATAATGGACTGAGTCTCCGAAACCGTAAGCTGCCCCAGTTAAATGCTTTCCTTTATAAGAGTTGCTGTCATCATGGTGTCTCCTCACAGCAGTAGAACTCTGACTGAGAGACAGGCTCCTCAGCTCTATGTACTTTACCTCCCCCCAGCTCCAAGCAACTCAGACTGCCCTTTCTCCTCCAGCCTGAGTCACCTGACTGGGATGCTGCTCCTTGCTTGCCTTACAGATGGTGATCACAAGTCTGTCACTCATCAACATGATGTGTTCTCCCCTGTGACTCTGCATCAGGGTGCCTCTTGGCTGAATAGATGCCCAGTTAAAGGCTGTTAAACCAATGAATTAAAACAAGTGCCTACCAAAATCTCTTCTGTGTAGTACTTACACAACTAATTTTGTTAAACTTACATAATCCAGAAACGTTCATTCATCCGAGGACTGGTGGTTGGGAAGGCATCCATCTGGGCCTTTTTATATGCATTACAGATATACAGTCACAGAGTTGCCACTCAGTACCAGCAGGGGATGGATTTAAGAATGCTCAAAACCCCGCCTGCATAAGCCCTTTATATACGATGGCCTAATATGTACATATAACTCTTACACACCATCCAGTGTGCTTTCAGTAATCTTTAGATTAAATATAATACTCAATACAAGCCAATGCTCTATAAGTAGTTTTACATGTAAGGAGTGGTGACAAGAAACACCTAGATATATTCAATACAAATGCAATGTACTTTTTCATTAAAACAAGTGCCTACCAAAATCTCTTCTGTGTAGTACTTACACAACTAATTTTGTTAAACTTACATAATCCAGAAATGTTCATTCATCCAAGGACTGGTGGTTGGGAAGGCATCCATCTGGGCCTGGAGTTGGCTGAATCTCAGGTAGAGAATACCAGCTGCATGTATATGTGGTATCTACATAGGATCCACTTGTGGGGTAATAATGTAATCACTTCATGTGATATTACCTGTATTCTACATCTTATTATATGGTACATACAATATATGTGTCCACGTGTATGCATTACTACAAAGAATATTCCAGATACATTTTTCTGCAGCTTTCTTTTCTCATTTAATCCCATACTTCCAAACCAGGTCCCCTTTGCTCTATATGTGAACTGCACATGATGTTTCAAACGTAAGAATAGAATTTCTCAGTCTTAGTGAGGTACTCCCATAAGCAGAGGTGGCCACTGCTATATTATGAGTAGCCCTCCTATGTTCTTGTGCTTGCATCAAGGTAATGGTGAGTGAGCACACAGTCACCTACGACCAGCAACGGCACCAGAACAGGAGACGAGAAGTAGGCATATACGGCAGAGAGGAGTGTGGGGTGCAGGACGGGACGAGATGGATGCAAAGCAAAGTTAGAGGTTCAGGACTGTGTTACTTATCAGCAATGCATGGGGAAAGGGTGTGGGCAGAAGGTAAGCTAGAGGAGAGACATGATAGACACGACTCTGGTTAGGTTCAGGAGGTCAAGAAAGGTGAGCACCTGTGAGGAGAAGCCACATCATAGGCGCCCCCACAACAACCTCAGAGGCCAAGGCAATGGCCAGAGGTGAAGATTGCCCCAACTGGTATCCTTTTCCCTGAAATGAAGGCAGAAAGGCTGTCTTCCAGCGATTTTTGTCACAGGGCTTTCCAACAAGTGGGAGTCTGTTTCCGAGTAGGACTTGTTTATGTCCATCTGGAGCCTCAAAGTTCAAAACAAACTTCCAAACAAAGGGCTCCCTGCTCTATAGCTGTCGCCCCTGGGCTCGGGACCAGAGGGAGCCGTGGCTCCGGTTTTCTGATGACTTCCACAGCCACAGATCGCCACCCCCACTTCCTCCCGTGTCTTTCCTGCTACCTCTGATTGTTGTGGACATCCTCATAGGAACGGCTTTGGGGGCCCTTCTAAAAACCCATTCTTCCTAGCTTTAGAACCAGGAAGGGAAGAAAACAACATTGTTTCCCTCGTGGAAGCTTCTTGGGTCTTTTAGAGGGGTCCATGGTCCAAGGGTCCGAATTTATCAGCCTCCAGCAGGATGTGCTGTTGAAAGAATCCCTGAGTAGAAGAACCAGTCGGTTTAAACTCGTGTCACTGAAAAACTCTGTGGCATGAAAAGGTTCAACAGGAGGCTGCCTAGGAAATGACAGGATTGTCACTGAGCACAGCTGGGAGCAAAGGGTGGCACTAATGAATTAGTTACAATACACCTTCATGCATCCCATTATTTTATGCAGTAATCCAAAAGGTAGCTACTGCCAGTGTACCCATTATACAGATGAAGAAGTTGACACTCGCAGAGGCTGAGCATCTTGTCTGAGGTCGTGCAGCTAGGAAATGATGGAGCTCGGAGAGTCAATCATCTGGGCTAAGGACAGTCCCTGAGCTCCCAACCAGGCCACTAGTAACTGGGCCTTCTTAATCTATGCTTTGCATAGTTAACTGCCATCTTTTTCTCTCTTGTCCCCAGTGGAGCTGATGCTCTGGGAGTGTAGAGGACTTGTCTGTCCCCCTGACCACTGTGCCCCTCCAGGACTGGTACAAGGCTGGCACAGAATAAACATTCTATGTTACTACTATTGAGTGACTGCCTGGAAAGGCATGTATATCATTTTTTTAATTTGACTTTGCTCTATAATCTGAAATCTTTTCATTCAAGTTTCGAATGACAATAAATGGAACTAGTTTGGTTGTTTTTATGCATCTTGTTTATCAGAACTTTCTCCTGCAGGGGTGTGGTGGGGGGAGAATATTACTTTTCTCCAATAATTAGAACCTAGTAAGATAATTTGGGATTGAATAAGGAATCCTGGTCTAAATCTGTAGGGGTCTCCAGTGAGATCTTTGAGAAGAGCTTAATAGTTTATTAATCACTTACTATGTTTTCAATGCTATTCTAGGCCTCTGTCCTTTTCAACACAATGATATATCCAAAAATCCCTTGGTGTACCTATTGAAGTGCTTAATAAGGGAACCAACCCAGAGCCTAGACGTCTATACTTCTGCAAGTCTACACTGCTGTGTGAAGGCTGGAGCTATTTTCACCCCACCTCAATGGAAAGGATAACCACAAGACACTATCAAAGTGTGTTTGGAATCCATTGATACCCAAGGATTGATTGAGATTTATCTAAAGATTCTGTAGCTACTGTCTTGCCTTGGGTTTAGGGCCATATCCACAGTCCCGGCTGTGGCAGGCACAAACATTCTATTTATCTAAAAAGGTGTCTTTCCTCCTGTGTTAAGAGGGTGGTAATCTCATCCTCCTCAGAGATCCCAGACTCAAGTGCATGCAGTTATTCCCACATAGAACTTCTGGTTAGCCCAGAAGGGTCTGGGTCTGCCAACCAGATGCTGGGCCCTAGAACCGAGAATATTCAGTTTCCGGAGCCCATACATGCCCTAACCAGAGTCACTCTATGGACTGGGGTGATATACACATTCTTCTAACTTGTTTTTTTTGTTACAGTTTGATAAGCATAAATTTGACTGAGCAGGTGACAGAGACAGTAGTCATGGGAATGTAAAGAGTCCCACCCTATTTTGGTAAGTTGTCACCCAAAAATATTCAAAAAAATAGCCATGAATAACTAATGGCCAAAGAAAGTAATAATAACTAGAGGAAGAGCTAGTCAATCATGCAAAAGCTAAAGTGACCTAATGTTATGAGGCCATGTACCTGCTGCCTTCCTCAAACGTGAGAGAGCTTCGCATGAAGGTGCCTAGACCTTCCACAATTAGGGTTGTGTCATATTAGGGCCACATAAGACAAGGGTCACTTTGTCCACAAATGCTTACTGACACCTACTTGCCAGGCCCTGGTGGAGGAGGTCTACTGAGAAGACCCATTTTTTTTCCCCATGGGTTCACTAACATTTCTAGTGAGACAGAGGAGGTAGGTAATTATAACAAATTAATCCAGTGATCTCAGGAATCAAGAGAGTAACGGGGGGAGAGGGTGGGCACGAGTTGAAAGGATAAAGGCACCCCCTCACCCCCGGCATCTCATTCCCTGGTCCAGCTGCCACATGCTCCAGTTCAGAGGGGACCTCCCACAAACCAAATTGCACCCAGCTTGTCCTGTGCTGAGGTGGGAGATCTCCTCCCTCAAAGTCAGTCTCTCCTTCTAAGTCCCTCCCAATGGTAACTTTCCTTTCCTGTATCGATTCATCCCTTAGACCCAGGTCCACCACCCCGTATTGGCCCCAGGACATCAGAGTCCCTTTATTTTTTTCTCCTCCACCCACCACCCCCAGCACCCAGGCAGAAGCCCTGCAGGGCGGAGCCTCGGACACACGCCGGCGCGTCCAGCAGGTGGCAGCAGCGAGCGGCCGCGCCCCCCGCGCTGCCAAGCCGTAAGCCCACATCATGGATGGCGAGCTCTCAGGTTTCGCCTGGCTCGCCCTGGCATCCCAGGACCCGGACGACCAGCGGGATCCATGAGCCGCTCTCAGGGGCCAGGGCAGGGGCCTCTGGCTCCCAAAGCTGGCCAAGAGGTGGGTCCCGGGGCGGGTCGCTGCTCCGGAGGCCGGGCGGGGACGTTCTGCCCCCGCCCTGCCTCCCTGTGGTCCACACCCCCTTCGGGCTCCGCAGCCTGCCGGCTGGGATAACGCGAGGTGCGCGCGAGCCGGCGCTACCAGCCCCGCTACTGCTCGGGGTTCGGGTCCCAGGTTCCGGGGACGGGGCACCCGAGTCCTCCTCGCCTGCCCCTCCTCCCGGTTCACCTGCCCGGCTCGTCCACTCGCCTTCAAGGCCAGCGGCTCCAGCCCAGACGGAGAGGGGCCAGCAGGGGGAGAGCGCACCTGAGGATACACAGCTGGTTCTGCCCTGCCTTTTCACCCCTAGGTGATGAGTGAGGCCAGGAGAACGCAAGATTTAAAAAGCAACCGGGGCCTCCGTATTGAATGAAAGACCCAGAGCAAAGGCATCACCATGAACACGAGCAGTAAGTGGATCCTCCTCTCCTTTGCCATGGGAACAGGGGTGGGGGCGGGAGGTTCAGGAGCCTGCGCCCCGGCTGCCTGGAAAGAGGAAGGAAGCCGGTATCTGCGGGGACACCTGACCCTGGACTCCGTCCTTTGGGTGCCTTCGGAGCACCCTGGCACAGGGAGAGAGCTTTGGGGGTCTGCCTTTTCCTGATGATTTTGCTAATGTTTAATCGGCGGCGTCCTTTGCCTCTGTCGGGAAAACTGCTGTCTCTTAGCTATGCCTGGAAAGGCCTAGGAAGCAGCAGTGTGGCCATTGTCTGACTGTGGGGGGCTCCCAGGAGACCTCCATGCCCACATCTGGAAATCCATGGAGGCCCTGCTTGTCCCGGGAAGAGCAGGGAGGCCGTGGGCGGGCCTGGGCGGACCTGGGATAGCAAAGAGCAATTTGATAAACAAATCCTCATGAAGCCACCTTTGGGTCTGGAAGAAAGATGCAGCTTCTGTTCCCTCAGTGGTCCAGGCTGATTGCCCACCTACCTGGAGGCTGCTTAGCCTACAGGAGAATGAAAGGAAGTGATAAGCCCTTTTGAGCAACAGCTCTGGTAATGGCAGAGGCAGTAACTGCCCTGCAGAGTCTGGACCAGACATTTTGCTCCTGGTTTGGGCCCTAGCTACCATGAAATGCTCTCAGTAACCCAGGAAGGGACAATCTACCTCCAATAATGTCCTCTCTGACCATGGGCTCTGGCTGGGTTACTGGGACCTGGGCAATACCTTAGGAGGACATAACTGAGTTCAAATGTCACTGTCCTGCTCTCTTGTCAACGTGCTTGCTGGGGTCCTCCCAGCACCAAATAGGACTGTTGAAGCAGAGCACTCCTGTATGCATTCCCAATTGGGGGTTCTGACTTTGGGGAAATAGTCCCAACTCTGTCTCTCGGATTGCTCAGCTGTGAGACCGGGAGGGTTGAATCAGAGACCCTTCCGATCTAAGAACTGACAAGTTCTCTCTACAAAAGGTAGAGCTTAGCAGTAAGGGCAGAGTGAGTGGGCCAGCACCTGAGTGAGACTGTGTCCAGCCTAGCCCCCTGCCTCCTGACCCTCCCTCCACTGCCAGGCCTTGGCGTAGAGAAGAGGAAGGACAAAGCAGAGCCACTGGGATGGAAATGAAATGTATTTATTTACTACGTATTTGCGTGACTCACGGCTCTCTCGTCTTCCTTTGTGTATGACATAGCTCTGCTAAGTGAGTGAGGCTGGGCTCCCTGTCCGTCTTCGAGCCAAAGAATTTTCCTCTTAGCTGCCAGGCTCACATACATGATGGCTCTGGCTTCGCACCAGACTTGGGGAGGGGGTGGGGGCAGGTCCTGTCTAACCTGTCACTGGAGGGCCGTATGTTTGCATCTGCGTACTTCCAGAAAAATTAAGGTGTGGATTGCCTGTCACTCCTTACTCTATCGAGGCGGGAGGGGATTTTATTTATGGGAGTCTTTCCCGGTAACTGATAGACAAGGAACTAAGAAAGGCAATAAGAAACTGACTCTGCCTTTTTCAGTGTCTAGAATCCTGAGAAATGTTTCTCCTGTTAGCAGCACTATTTCAGACTGAAGGGGAAAAAAAAACAGATTTTCCTTCATTCTATCCTTCTTTCTTTCAAAATAATAATGGTCAATGTAGTTAAATGTTGTATATGACACAGACTGGGAGGGAAATGCCATCTTTCTAATTAGGGAGTGTTAAGCTTGCAGGGGTCCTGGGAAATAGGCAATAAAATGACCAGGACAGCCTTGGGAGCCCCAAACACCCTGGAGGGAGGAATACTCCAGAGCTGGAGAACCCTGTGGGGAGACTCGGACTCAGGGCCTGAGAACTGGACTTCATGATGGAGCGCCATCCCAACAAAGAAACCCTACAGATGGAGAGAATATAAATCAATCCTCATAGGAGTGACAAGGCCATAGGGCCACAGAGGAAGAGTGTTGGCAAGAGGCCCTTGGCTAGTCTGATGGGATGAAAAATGTTCCCCTTTGTGCTGTGAAATTGCCTAATTCACAGAGCTCTCAGTGTGTGTTTCACTTCCAGTGAAGGGTCCTCACCAGTTACTAAGCTGGACATTTCTGCTGGCTCCCCATAGAGTCTCCCACAGAAGCTGTGAGATTGCTCCAGCTTTGTAGATGAGACCTTGCTATTAACATCAGGTCATTCCAAGTCATTTAATTAATTGTTGGATTGCAAAAGGTCCTGGGGTGTGAACTGTATTTGACAGTGGGTCCTATTCCTAATCAGCGGTTCAAGTGGTTCAGGGGCCAACATGGACATTCGGGCAAACCATCACTTATTGCTCAACTCCTAACCAGTTCACCTGGAGAACACAGGGCTGTGGTCTGGAGGCAACTGTAAGAGCAGCTACAGCCAGGAAAATTGTGGCACATGACCTGTAAACCCAGTTGTCCGGTGACTGAAGGAGGAGGACTTCCCTAAGTTCAAAGCCAGCCTAGGCGACCTGGTAAGTTCCAGGTCAGCCTGAATTACAAAGCGAGAGTCTGTCAAGAAGAAGAAGAGAGAGACAGAGACAGAGAGAGAGACAGAGACAGAGAGAGAGACAGAGAGAGACAGAGAGAGAGAGAGAGAGAGAGAATTGGTCGAGCTCACTCTGCATCAGAAGGTTCCCAGTTCAGTTCGTCTTTTTCCTCTTAGTAACTATGTGATATTCAGCATGTTGTTTCATCTGCGAAAAATCAGACTGGAGTGGAAAGTCCGCGTTAAAATTTTGTGTGAACTACTTAGAGACGTACTTATCTGTGGGCACAGCTGTCGAGTCAGCAATGGTGATCAGCCCGCCATCTTTCCTCTGGTGTCACCCCTTAACCATGAATTGAGGAGCATACCTGAAGGGTAGATTGGGAGGAATAAATGTAATGACAAGGAAATGCTTTATACACATGTCTAAATTATGTTTATTAATAAGAAAGTTGTTTCTCACATGACAAAACAGGACAGTGCTCAGCCAATCATTGCTCAGTGTGGATTTCAGCATTATCCAGATCCTTGCTTCTGACAAGGCATTGGGAAGAAGAGTGATTGGCGGGGGGAGGGGGGGGTGCCCTCAGAGCCAATGAGGGAAGAGGGAGGGGCCGCCGAGAGCAGGACTTCTTAAACTTTTCCACTCACAGTCTCTTTTCACCCAAGAAATATTCGAACAGCCCCAGGTGTATAGGTATGTAAAATAGTTGTAGAAATCAAATATTGGGGGCCAAAGAGATGGCTCAGCAGTTACTGCTCTTGCAGATTTTGATTCCCAGCATTCAAGTGTCCTCTTCTAGTCTCTGTGGACACCAGGCATGCATGTGTTACACACATACATGTGGGCACCAGGCATGCATGTGTTACACACACATACATGTGGGCACCAGGCATGCATATGTTGCACACGCATACATGAAGGCAAAACACTCATACACACACAACAATAAAATAAATAAATCTAAAAATGATTTCAAAAGAAGTCAAATTTTTGCTGAAAATATATTATAAATTTATTTTGAAACAATTCTTTGATATATGAATTTACTACATATTGAAGACTAAAATAAATTTGCATACTGCCATGATATGATTGTTTATTTTTACATAATTAATTAAATCTTGCTTGACTATTTGATACAGCGGGGCATAGAATATCTTCAGCATTATTCAATAATAATCAATGTTTTGGTTTTATAATCAATTCTGAAACACCACCTCACGTAAATACACAGTACGAAATGGCAGAGATCTGTTTAGGGCCATTTCAGAAATTGCTAGAAAATCTGTTCTAATCCCAAGCCAAAATTTATTTAACAATTTTTCATGAAGGTAAAGTCAACAACTCAAATAGCAGTTTTAAAAAGCAAATGTTCTGCCGGGCAGTGGTGGTGAATGCAGGTGGATCTCTGGGAGTTCAAGACCAGCCTGGTCTACAGAGTGAATTCCAGGACAGCCAGGACTACACAGAGAAACCCTGTCTCAAAAAAAAAAAAAAAAAAAAAAAAAAAAAGTTTTAACATAATGCAATCCAAAAAAAAAATACTAATTTGGTAGTTACATACTGAGGGATGATAGTAAAACAGTATAAAAGCCTTTGTTTTCCACTATTAAACTATTATGTTTCTATAAGAGAAATTTCTTAACATGCAACAGTTTCAAATCCGAGCTACAGTGTTTGGGGCAGTGTTCTTGGCGCCAGTGTGGTGTGATAGCACTCTCATTGAAGAGACAGGGCGCAGCGAGGTCATGTGACATAGCACAGCCTAGACCTGCCAGAAACACCACGTTCATTACCTAGTTGACTTGAAATTCATCTTTGTCCACTGAGCCCTCAGAAACCACTCACCATTGCCAAACTTTTCACACCCCCTGCGTTGTTGCCCAACCCCATCTAAGTTGTAACACACAGTCTCAAAGTTGTATCTAGAGGACAGACAAGGTTTCAAAGCCAAGAGTAGGCCCAGGCCTCTATGGCCGGCTCCCTCGGCTACCCTTTCTTTCCTCCTACACATTACCAATCTAATTCCAGGCATCATTTGTCTCCCGCCTCACGGAGGCATCTCCTAACTGGTCCGTCCCCCCGCCTCAGTCATTTCCCCCATATTAACTTTTTGCAGTATTTCATGCAATCCAGCAACACCCCTTCTCTATAGACTGCACCATTCCTGTCCTTTTGGGGGGGGGGGGCGGGGGATGAAACAATGTTTCTCTTTGTAGCCCTGGTTGTCCTGGAAGTTGCTTTGTAGATCAGGCTGGCCTCAAACTCACAGAGATCCACCTGCCTCTGTCTCCTGAGTGCTGGGATTAAAGGCGTGCACCATCACTGCCCAGCTCTGTGTCCTTCTGTTTGTTTCTTTTGTCCCTCTGAGAGCCCTCTCCTGTGACCCTCAATGTCCAGTAGGTCCTCTCCACATCACACCAACCCCTCTGCCCACTCCCATGCTTCACCCAGCTGGCCTCTCCACCCTCCAAAGCTGCCAACCCCAGATCCCTGTGCTAGCTAACATCTCCATGGAGGATATTCATAGTCTCAAAGCTTATTCTCTGTCATTCTATACTCATGCTTGTGGTCCCTACATCGGACCCACCTCTGCAAATACCTAATTCCACATGGGCCGTGACATGTAACCTGTGACAGTGACCTATGCTGGGGTTTTCATGTGACTGTCACAGCCTAGAGTCGTGCATACCATCCATCAGCTGTGCATGCTCAAACAACAATAATCTTTTGTTGTCTGTTGAAGTTCTTGTGTTGATACCAGGAGTTCCAAAACTGGAAGAGACTGAGTTGACTCAATGTGCTTGAGGACCTGAACACCAGAGTCAGTTCCATGTCCTATAAAATGTCATATTACTCACTGGATGAGAGCTCCCAGAGCTCCTGAAGGCACTGCTTCCCTATATGCAAAACTTAGGCCTGGGTCGTCCTCAAGGTGGAATGAGCATCCTGCACACCATGGACAATGCCCTCCATGCACTTTCTCAGGGCCTGGCATGCTACCAAAATTACTTTTTCTGAGTAGATTTTCTTTTGGTGGAAAGGGTATTCAGAAATTGTTTAACCCCACAAGAGTGTTACTGGCAGGGAGAAACTGTAAGTATAGATTCCTGGGTTCAAATTTAAAATTATCATGTATTCTGTGATCTCAGACATAACAGGTTATATCTAGAATGCGATCGGTAAGATACAGACAATCAGGGTTCTTGAAAGAACCAAATGAAATGCTCAGGGCTGTTGGATCTCAGTGAATGGAAATGAATCTGAAGCTGGTCATTGAGTAAAGCAAGGTTCTGAATGGATGGTGCCATAGCAGCCAAGCTCTTAGCTTGACATCAGATTGTTTCATCATTACAATAGACAGTGTGGGGTTTTATATATAAATGAGCCATAACCTTCCGGAAGATTATTAACCTGGCATTGTGTTTGGCTTAAGCTATGAAGGGCAGTTAGGAAGTGAGAATCGTATGTGGTTGACACACGTTGTCCTGGTTCAGGAAAGGTACAAGGCTAGGGTTTATTGGTGGTTACAAGATAGAAATAAGAGAAAGAGCCATTAGAAAATAGACCACGTGACCTGCCACCTTCTTGTAGTGTGGGGTTAAAAAAACAAAAACAAAAACCAGCTGGGCTCCCAGCTGGGCTTCTGGCAGAGGACAGAGGGGCAATGTATAGTAAGTTTAAGAAAAATCATCTTCACAAATGTGTAGGAAACATGCAGAGAAATAAAAAGAATCAGCGACAGCCCAGGGCTGAAAGGCTAGTTATGGCGCCATTCCACAACTCCATCATGATGACCCCTGGCCTGAAGCACAGGAGGACGGAGCCCAGAGCCTCAGCTAGGTGCTGGGTAGGCAAGCACCTGAGTTCTAGAAAAGTAGCCAGGGGAACGAACACCATTCTGCCCTCTCTCGGGTTCACCCCAGTGGCTCAGTCCCACCAGAAGCCATAGGACAAGAAAGGCAGTTGACCGGACCTATAATAGACACCAGCACAAGGAGAAAAATGTCCTTCCTTTGCGCAGGCCACTGCCTGCATCAAGTGTTCTGAGCCTTCAAGAGAAGGAGCCATTCCCAACACAAATGGTAGGATGCCACTTAAGAAATTCCAAACTTGGTGGGGAAAAGTGTTCCCAAATAATGAAGCATTTGTTGATAATGATTACCGGTGGGGGCCTAGAGGAATGACATAAATAAACCATTTTTTAAATCATCCAAAATAACAGCACACATCTCTGAAAATCTCAGTGTGATTTCAAGAGCACTTGGATTATATAAAGGAAGTGATATCAGCTCTGAGTCCCGACTTCCCCGTCTGGCAAATGTTTCATCTTGCTGAGATAGCATCTGCTGTAGTGAACGGTCAACCCCTGGCTCTCACCCAGCATTCACCAGATTCCATTGTAAATGAACAGAAAACAACCAGAAGTGTGTAAATGCCTTCAACTCGGGGTAGTTGGCAAATTAAATTGTCATCCTGTAGTTCTTAAGGGAACACTGAACTGGAAATCGTTGAGTTGACACCCATCCCTACCCCTTACTTGCCGTATGTGTGTGTAAGTAAAGTACCCACTTTCTACCCCAACTTCCCTTCTTGGATGATGATAAAGGGGTGTGGAGTATTAATAAGATTTCTCATAGAGTTGTTGAGAACAAGTGAATCTGGGAGCTAGACAGATGGTTCAACGATGAAGAGCACTTGTTGCTCTCATAGAGGATCTGGGTTCAGTTCCCAGCACCCACATGGTGGTTCACAAGCATCCTTAACTCCAGTTCAAGAGGATCTGATGCCTTCTTCTGACCTCTGAGTGCTCTGGGCACTCACAATGTATATATACATACATGCAGCTAAAATACTCATATGCATAAAATAAAATAAATCTTTTCAAAAGTAATAAATACATCTGTAGTTGTAAATTGCTTAAAGTGATGTCTAGCACATACCAAGTGATTATAAAATGAGTAAAAAGAGCATATTATTCACTAGGGTTCCCATGCCAAGTGTTACATGCTGAGTGTTTTGAACAGAAATGTGTTGCTTTACAGTTCATGAGGCTACAAGCTCAAAGTCAAGGTTTTACCCCAGCAAGTTCCCGCTGATGATCTGAGGCTCCAGATGTCTCCTGGCCTGTGTCTAGCCATCTTCTTTCTCTTCAGATCTTCCAACTCTGTGTGGTGTGGTGTGTGTGTGTGTGTGTGTGTGTGTGTGTGTGTGTGTGTGTGTCCAGATTGCTCCTTTTGGTAAGGACACAAGTCACACTGGATTAGGACCACCCTCATGGCTCCATTTTTAACTTGATTATCTATATGAAGGCTGTCTGCAAATCAGGTCATATTCTGAGAAACCAGGTCTTGATATCTCCAGGTGTGAATCAGGATGGAGGACACAGGTCAGTCCCCAGCATCCTGTCTGTTAGGGCAAAGCTCTCAAAAGGAAGTATTCCCTGTGCATAGGTTTCTCCAAACACGGAGCCACCGGAGCTGTCATAGGATGCTGACAGGTAATAGGAACTACTAATGTCACCTACGTTTTCTCTCCAGTGTTGAGGCTTAAACACTCAATTTGCCATTCCTGACCAGAAAGGTAGACCTCTTGGGCTAGAAATAGAGCTCAGTTGGCAGAGTGCTTGCCTAGATGCAACAGGTTCTGGGTTGGGTCCCCAGTATAAACTGGGGGTGAAGGCGTGCACTGTAATCACAACACTCAAGAGGTGGAAGAGGGAGGATCAAAGGTTCAAGGTTATCCTCGGCTACATAGCCACCAAGGCCAGCCTGAGCTACCTGTGATTCTGTCTTAGGATGGGAGATAGGGAGGGAGGGAGGGAGGGAGAGATGGAGGAAGGGAGGGAGGGAAGGAGGGAAGGAGGGAGGGAGAGAAGAAGGAAGGGAAAGAGAGAGAAAGAAACAGGAGTGAGTACCTCATACAAGGGAAGACCAGAAGTGGCTTAGCATGTTCACACTCAGTTTGCTGAACACACATCATACACCCACTCAGGACATTATACAACTATGGTGTTCAATAGTGTAGAGGAATTTTACAGGCATGGTCTTGGTTTCCAGCTTGCCTGGCTCCTGGTAATGTCCAAAAGGGGAATCAAAACTGGATCATGTATTCACTCAAAAAATTATTTGCTAAAAACTAGGTCTGCACCAAGCATGATTCTGGTAACAGACAATAAATATAACCAGTGTGGCTCACTGTCCTGGACCATGCAGGTAAGCGCAATGAGACCCTGGTGGCCAGCATGCTGTGTTTGCCCTGAATGTTCAATAAATTTGAATTATTAGCTAACTCAAAAATTGGGATTTCTAGTTTATCTTAAAAACAAAACTAGAGGCTAGGTGGTGGTAGGGCTTTTAATCCCAGCACTCAGGAGGCAGAGACATGTCTGAGTTCAAGGCCAGCCTGGTCTACAGAGCGAGTTCCAGGACAGCCTGGGCCACATAGAGAAATCTTGTCTCAAAAAAAAAAACAAAAAAAGACAAGATCCCAAAGCTCTGTTCCCCACTCCCTGCAACATGACCACAGTCAGTAGGATTTATATTCTAAGTATACTGTATGTATACAAGTTTCTTTAGTCCCTACTCCCTATCACTTAATAAAAATTTCTATGTTGTGTTGCTGGTATGACACTTGAATTTTTATAGCCCAGTCTAGTAGATGATCCATATAGCATCAAATGTGGAGAAATGCATCTTCCCATGTAGAAACTGCAGCTCATCCATGATGCTTATGGGAGAATGTCCTGCCTGGAGTTGGTGGCTGATCAACCTACCTCTTACTACCAGGTATTAAAGTCTCCTTGAAGGGAACAGACCCCACTGTGGGTCCTTATTTCCTTAACTGTCCTACTCTCCTGTGTTTGTTGGAAAGCAAGGTGCCCCGTCCCCTGGAGGTCAGTGTTAGCTTCCAGGGAACGTGGTGGTAGGCAGTATGGCCAAGAGCAAAGGAGACTATTTTTAGATCAATGGTCCCTAGTGCTTGAAACAAGGCATTCTTCAGTCTTCTCTGATGGCTGTTCCAATTTTGTTGTGACATAGAAAACATGCCTGGTCCATCTAAGGGCATCCAGTCACAGTAGGAGCTCTGGGTCAGCTCAGGAAGACAACTGCCGGGGACTGAGTGCTGAGAGGTCACAGCAGGGATCTCACATAGCTACCTGGGGCAGCCTTTCTAGAATAGAACTTCCTCCCCTTCCCCTGGGGAAGCCTCAGAAAGCCAAGCACAGCACCTGTTACACACAGCTGCTCAAAAGACATCTAATGGATGAACTGGTTAATGAAAAGCCCATGTTCTCTGCGAAGCTCTTTGATAAAGATGCATGATTGTGCCCCTTCTTAGTTGAATGCTCCCATCCTCAACCACCATAACTCCGCTATCAAGGAAGGAGAGGCCTCCTTGAGGTGGGCTGGTCTTAGGCTCAGGGGGAGGCACTGAGCACTGTGTGCTGCTGGCATACGCCATTCAGGCTGTGTGGACTTGAAGAAATCAAGTCACTGCTCTGCAGAACCCTGCTTAGGCTCTACCTACAGACCCATCGTGTTCAGAAAGGCCAGTGACAACCACGTGCTCAGGAAGAAGTGGCCAAGCAGTGGAGGATGCAGAACCTGCTAGGGAGCAGGAAGACCCTAGACACAGCAGCATCACGTATTGGTCCATGTCTGCCTGAGAGTGCAGCTAACCCCTCAGAAATTTCCATAAGAGCACAAACCAGACAAAGGGCACACACAGGCAGGCTCCCCGTTGCGGTGGGTCGCTGGGGACGGGATACGGCTTCTGCACCAGTGACCAGCCCCACCCCCTCCTGGCCAACTCCCACTCCACGCCGGCAGAATCTTTCAGAGCCGTTTACTTGCACCTGCTTGATTTTGTGCAAAGCAAAGGTCTTTCTCCACGGGCTGCCGTCGCTTGCCCTCACCAGCAGAGCCAATGAGATGACTGCTCTGAGTCGTCTAATGACACAGTTGATCTATTTTAAGCACCTGAAGCGTACTCCACCGAGTGCCAATCTTCCTGCTGCGAGCCACGCTCAGCATGCAGGAGCAGAGGCTGCCTGAGGTCTGCTCCTGCATTTTAAGATCCGGGAAAACGCCCAGGAATCCTGGCCCTGCCATCCGAAGGTAGACTAAGGCATCCACTGAATTATGTTATTTTCACAGTCAGCATGGAAGCATTGCCTCTGATGTTGGGATTATGTGGCACAGGCCCCTCAGGTGACCATAAATCCCCCTTTCAAAGGGCACACATAGAGCTGGGACTGTCACACACATGAGAAGAGGAGACCTGGGAGGCAGCATTTATGGAACACCGAGAAGCCCAACCTCCCTCAGAGATGCAAGGCATTCTTTTCTAACTGTAGCTTGAGTATTTTCTGCATATTACTTGATTGAATCCTTACAACACTCCCCTGAGTTCTGTATCTAAGAAAGGCCCCACGTTATAAGACAGTTCTCACCGCTCCTCACAGACAGACCTAGTACAATCCATAATGATTACGTCCATTAGCTCATTGGCTTCCTTTCTGTCTCTTGTCCCCTTTGAAAACTCCCATGATAGCTGAGTGACAGATCCTGCCTGCTTTGTACTGCTTCATCCTGGGTTCCTAATTCAGTGTCCAATGAGTGCTGCCCGGGCCAGTGAATGTAGAACGCAGGTCCGTGGCTTCCCCCGTACTAACCCCCTGAGTCCTCACAAAAGTCTTGGGTGGTCGATACCATATACTAGTAAAAAAAAAGAAAAAGAAACTGGCTCGGGCAGAAGACAGCTGGCTCCGAATCCCAGGTTTGAAACAAGTGACAGAGACTTGAGTAAATATACAAAAAGAGAAACTTAATATCCTTAGTTTGCATAAAAAGAAGCTGAAGTCCACGAGTAAATCACCTGGATGAGGTTCCACAAGCTGGGAAGCAGCCATGCAGGTGTCAAACCGTGGCCATCTGGCTGAAGCCACCTCTTCTGCCTTCCTGTCCCTCCTCAGCACCATCGTTCCCTGTTTTCTGAGCTGGAAGCCCCAGGGAACACATGGGTTGGATGTTAGTCTTGCAGTTGGCTGTCCCAGCACTGTTTGCTCAAATCCCCAGTCTATAGGGCAGTGATGTTCCAGGCAGCGGAGATACACAGGACAGAGATCCCAACCAAAGATTGTTTTCATCCAGTGTCTCCAAGGCACAGGCACTTGGGACTGTACTATGAGCGAAGCCTTCAGGTATGGAGGGATGAGAGGTATGATGAAGGCAAACCACAGTCCTTTGAAAGGCCAGGGGATGTACCATTCAATCTAGACCTCAAGGAGATGAACACGTGTATGTCAGGTCAAGAAGGGGCAGCATAGCATGACTTAATTAGTTATTCTAATTGGCAAGCATCCCCACAACTCCTTATTGTACAACTCCTGAGTCCTGGGCCTTTGGCTGGAAACCGTGATGTAGAACAACATAAAAGGACATGAGCATTTAGGGGAGGGTCAGGGACACCAGCTGTTGTGTGCATGCAGTAGGGAACGTCAGTTGATACACGGGGTGAAACAAGGCTGGAGGGCTGGTGAGAATCGGGTCTTGGAGAGTTTCAGGTGCCAGCTCAGGAGTATGTGTTACAGTCTACAGTCAATGAGGCGACATGAGAGGTTTTGAGCTAAGTAGTGACCTGACAGAGGCTGTGAATTATTTAGGGAGAACTCATTGCAATTCTTAACTGATACACTGCAGAGCCCAGGGGTTGGCAACATGTAACGGTCCAGGCGACTTCTGAGAGGGAGATCCTGGGACTGTGGGGAGGTCGTGGCATTGTTGCTCACCATACATAACTGTCTGCATCACTACTCATGTGCCCACCAGTGGATCTGATATCTGATTCTGCTTTCTGACACTATGCAAACTGAGAAACTTTAAAAACTAGGTCACTGACCCCATCGAGAAGCCCAGATAGTAGTCAGTGCTGGAGCTCCACAGTCAGACAGGTAGCCTGGGTTCAGATTCCAGCTGGGTCCTCTGCTTGCTGCTGGCCGAGTCACCTACAGTGTCCCACTTTATCTCTCCCTGCCCACACTTCAGTTTCCTCTCTAGACAGGAGTACGAGGGCAGTGAAAGAATGCGTGTGAGATACTTAGCATAGTGCCCAGCACATGGAAAACACTCAAAAAGATAGACAGTGAGAAAGCAATGAGCTACAGTTGAGTGTGCTGGGAGACGTCCTTTAAATGTGTGAAATAACCATCACATTGTACTAGTGGGACACTCACATCTTCATCATTCATTCTCTTGGGAAAGGGGATCAGAAACATATATTGATAACCCGAGACTTAATTGTTTTAATTGTTAGCTGGTAGCTAAGGACTTTATTACATGTTAGAGCCCATTCTGAAAACTCCCCATAAATTTTGTTTTTTATTGCAGCCATGAGTCAGAGGTCACGTTGATGTTTGTTTGTTTGTTTTGGTTTTTTGGTTTTTCAAGACAGGGTGTCTCTATGTGTACTCCTGGCTATCCTGGAGTAACTCACTCTGTAGACCAGCTGGCCTCAAACTCACAGAGATCCACCTGCCTCTGCCTCCCAAGTGCTGGGCTTAAAGGCGGGCGCCGCCATCACCTAGTTACATTGATTTTTAAGGTGAATTGCTCTCTTCATTAAGGTTACTGAATTGAGATGATGATATAGGGACACCAGTGGCCATTTTATCTAACAAAAGTGGGGAAAAAATAAAATCATAGCTGTGACTATATAGAATAATCCACGAGTCCATCCACACCTGAAGCCAAAGCTACCTCCCACCCTAGATCTTCCTATTGTAGACACAATTAAATTCTATTTTTACTTCAACTACTTTCAGCTGGGTTCCTGTAATCTACACTTAAGCAGATTTCAAACAAGGAAAGGGGGTTATAAGCATGTGTTTCACTCTTAACTATTCCCATTTATCACATGCCTATCCATCTTTAGAATAAAACAGTCTTCTGTACTACAGTTCTGATCCGCTCCTAAAGTGACTTTATGCTTTCTGCTAAAGTCTATTTTATTTGAATATTTTGATTCTAACCTTTTTCTGGCTACAACTCATTTTCTGTAGGTCAGCGTAGTTTGCTAATACATTCCTTAGTGCCACTCTTAAATCCAAAGCTCTTTGAGGACAGCAGGCATGTGTCAGTCATCTGTGCGGCCACTTGCTCCCCATCTGCAGCCCCAGACCATAGAGGGACCAGGGAATAGCTTCCAGAGCTTGAGAGAATGCCTGTGCATGCTGAACTTCAGATGCATGGCATCTGCCAGTGCATGTGTTGGGGGAAATTCAACTTGACAGTAAGCTACCAGCAGATACCACATAAATGGAGTACAGAGAGGTTCAGAAATTGTTTGACATTAAAAGGGAGTCCCCAGGGAACCTGAATGTGGCTGCATACATGCATGTGGTTGGAGATTTGAAGCTTGTATTCAGAATATTCACAATAAAAAGTTAAAAAAAAAAAACAACTCTGTATGTATGGTGGCACATACCTTTAATCTTAGGATTTGAGGGGCAGAGGCAGGTGGATCTCTGTAAGGTGGAGGCCAACCTGGTCTACATAATGAGTTCCATGACAGCCAGAGTTACATAAAACCCTGTGTCTTAGTCACTGTTCTATTGCTGTGAAGAGACACCATGACCAAGGCAACTATTGTAAAAGAAAGCATTTAATTGGGGGCTTGCTTACAGTTTCAGGGGCTTAGTTCATTATCATCATGGTGGAGAGCATGGCAGCTTGCAGGCGGGTGTTGGAGCAATAGTTGAGAGCTACATCTTGATCCACAAGCAGAGAGAGAAAGATCTGGAATTAGCATGGGCTTTTGAAACCTCAAAGTCCACCCCCAATGACACACTTCCTCCAACAAGGCCACACTTCCTAATCCTTCTAATCCTATCAAAAAGTTCCACTCCCTGGTGACTGAGCATTCAAATATATGAGTGAGCCTATGGGTGGGGGGTGCATTCTTATCCAAACCACCACACCCTATCTCAAAATAAATGCCAAAAATGAAATTAAAGGATGTAAAAGACACAAAGAATAAATAAAAAAGAAAGCTAAAAGATAAAATAAGGTTAAAGGAGTCCTTACAGTTGACAAGTCAGTCCATCCCTGCTGCTATTACACAACCTTTGTTAATCAATATGTAAAAATTGATTCAAAATATATTACAGACCTAAAGAAGATAAAAGCTAAAATCATAAGACTTCTACAAGAATATATAGGTCAAGTATGTTATGACTCTGAAGTAGGCCATGACTCCCTTGACCACTAAAATCAGTAAAAGCAGGTAACAACCCAAACAACACATCCCAAAAGAATAAGGCTAAGTGGCCAGCAGACTCCTGAAAAGGGACTCAGCATCATTAGTTTCTGGTGAAAAAGAGTTCAAAATGTCTGTGTACACCACCCAGGAGGCTGGCATCTCTCATACATACTGGTGGAAATGCAAATGGCACAAGAACTTTAGAAAACTGCATGGGGGAGGGGGGTGGCGGTGGTGCATGCCTTTAATCCCAGCACTCAAGAGGCAGACCCAGGTGGATCTCTGTGAGTTCAAGGCCAGCCTGGTCTATACAGCGAGATCCAGGACAGGCACCAAAACTACACAGAAAAACCTTGTCTCAAAAAACCAAAGAAAGGAAGAAAGAAGGAAGGAAGGAAAAGAAAAAAAAGAAAACTGCATGGGAGTGTCATAAAACTTCAGAATACACCTACCTGTGATCCAGCAATACCTTTCTTAGCTGTGGACTCACGAAAGATGAAAACAGATCTGCACGAAGATTTATGCAAGAATGTTCCTGGCATCTCCATTCATAATAGCCCAGAGCTAAAAGCAACACAAATGGTTGTCTGCACACAGCTAGATAAGCAGACTGGGATCCATTTATACACTGGATTATCGCTTGCTAAGAAAGACAACCTGGTGATACAAGCCACCACATGAAATAGTGGTAGAAGCTGGTGAATAGAGAAGTCAGACATAAGAGTATAAACTGTCTGATCCTGTTTTTATGAAGTTCAAGAGCAGACAAAATTAATCACGGTAGGCAGAAATCATAACAGGAACAGGCCAGATTAATCGACGTAGGCAGAAATCAGAACAGAGATGTCACAATCCGTAAAACACTTGCCACGAAAGCCCGAAGACTTAAGTTTAGATGTCAGCGTTCATGTGTTTAAAAAGGAAGAAGGAAAAGCCAGGCCCAACTGCACACATTTGCAATCTCAGCACTGGGGAGACAGAGACAGGAGGATCCCTGGGACTCAATGAACAGCCAGTCTAGTCAAATCGGTGAGCTCGGGGGGCCGTGAGAGAGAGCCTGTCTAAAAAACTAAGGTGGATGTCAGCAGAGGAAGACACCAACACCAGCATTTGGCCTCTGCACTCATGTGTACACACATGCACATGTTTACGTGCCTGCATATGCTTGCACATCCATGAACACATGCACACAGAACAACACACCCATAAAGAAATAAGGACAGCTCAGTTTGATCAGGAAAAAAGTGACTTAATTGCAAAGGTCACAATAAATTGTCAGGAGAGAGGGAAATGTCCTTTATCTTGATAACGGCCTTGTTTGTGTAGTTACCAAGACTCTCTGTAGGATCTACGTGTTTAGAAATAACAAGTTGTTCACGGTTTCAGTGTGCCACATGGTTATCCCCTTAGAATCAGATCTTAAAAGCAGAACTGACTTCCAATCTCAGCTGTCCTGCTGAGACTGTGGCCTCTGAGGCTGGGATTTTCATCAGGCCCATCCTGTCAGCCTGCTTGGCTTAAAGGGCTAGTTCAACCAGGGTACCTGTAGAAGTATCATTGGTTGATAGGCAGACCTGTAAGCATTGTATATTTCTTTTTTTTTTATTTTATAATTTAATTTAATTTTACATATCAGCCACAGATTCCCTTGCTCTTCCCTCTCCCACCCACCCCCCTTCCCCCCAGCCCACCCCCTATTCCCATCTCCTCCAGGGCAAAGACTCCCCTGAGGATTGAGTTCAATCTGGTAGATTCAGTCCAGGCAGGTCCAGTCCCCTCCTCCCAGGCTGAGCCAAGTGTCCCTGTATAAGCCCCAGGTTCCAAACAGCCAGCTCATGCACTGAGGACAGGACCTGGTCCCACTGCCTGGGTGCCTCCCAAACAGATCAAGCTAATCAACTGTCTCACTTATCCAGAGGGCCTGATCCAGTTGGGGGCTCCTCAGCTATTGGTTCATAGTTCATGTGTTTCCGTTCGTTTGGCTATTTGTCCCTGTGTTTTTTCCAACCTTGGTCTCAACAATTCTTGCTCATACAAACCCTCCTCTTTCTCGCCAATTGGACTCCTGGAGCTCCACCTGGGGCCTGGCCGTGGATCTCTGCATCCGGTTCCCTCAGTCATTGGATGGGGTTTCTAGCACGACAATTAGGGTGTTTGAGCATTGTATATTTCAAGAGCCACCTCTCCGATATATTTGTACTACTCTCCATGGCACTGATATCCCAACCACACTGGCCTCCTGGATGTGAGCGTGTCCTCTCCAGCCTCAGGTCCCTCTAGCAGGCTTATTCCTGCCCCTGATCTACCGCTGACTCTCTCTCAACTTTGTAGCCTGGCTGGAATACTTCCCCTCCCCCGTTCCTCATGGTCTCCATTCTGCTCGCCCCTTTCTGTAAACGTCTGCTTAATCACTTACTGCAGATCTTTCCCATATAATTATCAACTCCCAATGCCCAGGGAACACAACTGTCTCCCCAGCCCCCAGCACATAGAAATTACCCAGTAAATATTGATAAATTTTGCCAAAGTGCATGAGCTTTAGTGCATGAACTTTGTGATCTAATTGCGCTCAGAACTTCCTACTTGGGGCCAGGTCCCCACTGGGGTTTGGTGGGTGCCAGAAAAGTGACACCAGAATAAATGTCACTTGAGAAAAGCTTTTTGTGTCTGTCAAGGGACTCTGAGAAAGCTTTAGGACACCTTGACCTTGGGAAGACTGAGACACTTTCAATGTATGTCTGTGCTAAAACAGGAAGAAACTGACCATGTATGACTCAAGAATTGTCCCCATCTCCAGTCCCTCCTCATCCCAAGCCCGGCAATGCACCAGGAGTAAGTGGCAGGAGTCCATGTCCATATTCATGTTTTTATCCAGGATCCTTACGTCCCCTGACCTATTATGGGGCCTCACCACCGTAATCTCTTCACTCCGTATCTATTCATCAGACTACCTTTTTGTCTTGTGTTGTCTGGATCTGATGCCACCACCTTCCCTGAGGCCATTTCTCCGCTTGACTAAATCCAGGTCCAGAAATTGCCTTCAACGCCAGAGCAACCGGGCATCGCCCACAACTAACCTGCCCAGGATGCCCTCAGATGCCTTCAGTCCTGCAACTAGAATGAGCATGCTGATTTAGATTACCTCAGCATCTGTGACGTCAGCGCTATGGGGAAAATCCTCCTTAGCGGGTAGCAAAGTCCACAGCTGGGTGTAAACATAAATAATGCTTTGGAGAACCTCTGAGGGCTTTGAACTAGCGGAGAAGCCCACCCTCCTCCCACCCACTTGCCCCTCAAGCACAATTCCACTTGTCTCCATGGCTGTCCTCCTTGAAATGTATATTCTTTCCAACAACACATATTGTCAATAAGCCCTTTATGTGAGTGTGATTGGGGCTTCTCTGTTAGTCATCTGAGAATCTGTCCTGTGCCAGTGAGTTTGGGCCTCTGGCCTACATGTTAATTATTGTACCAGAATTCCTGGAGTTGACTCTGGGGACAGGATGCCTCTTTGGCTAGGAGGGAGGCGTTCTGGTAGGGCTTGTTATGGCTGGTAATCTGGCTTAGAGAGGCTGGGCAAGTGAACATATTGGTGTGCCTTAATGATGTTTTCCCCTTTCTTGTCTGAATGAGCCACTTCGCTGGGGTTTGAGAAGCAAGGGGCAATGAATTTCTTGGGCTTT
The DNA here is from genome assembly GCF_949786415.1 of Peromyscus eremicus. Lineage (NCBI taxonomy): Eukaryota > Metazoa > Chordata > Mammalia > Rodentia > Cricetidae > Peromyscus > Peromyscus eremicus. The sequence goes on along the minus strand of NC_081435.1, from coordinate 49,640,622 downwards.
CTTGACCTTAATATTGCCAATAATTGGCTTTGCTACCAATGATGACAAGAAAATTCTCCAGCATTTTACAGGGCAGGATGACAGGAAGGAGTGGACCTAAATGTATATTTTTATGTAGGAAGGTAGCTGGCTAAATGTATGAGGGCTGGGCTGGCATCAGGCACATGGCTTCAGTACCCTACACCTCAGTCTGCTCAGCCACAGAACTGGTGGGTTGACCCTCTCCTTGCCTGCTTCTTTGGGCCAGAGCCAATCATATGACACAAAACTTAAAGCCTTGTATTACCTCTGATACTAAGCAGGTACCTTCTTCCCTTGGCTGCTTAAGAGAAAGAGAAGCCAGCAAAGATCTGAATTGATTTTTTTTATTAGTTCTGGTTATTTGTAGTGTTTCCCTTACCCATGAAAGTCTAGAACAGCTCTGCCCACAAGCCGAGCACAAAGCAAACCTGATTTTATTTGTGTTACAGGTGAAGGGAGAAAGCGTCAGTTCACTATGACCTAATGTAATTACATACCACCGACCTCATTTCAAATATTTTATAGTATATCTGGGCCGTGCCACTGCTCACACATCCTAGTGTCTCACTTGGAAAGCATAGTGTCTCTAACTAAATGAAAATAAAATGGTCTCAGGATGGTGTCCATGGGGTGGAGGCTTAGCTGCTTCCCTTTGTGTCTGGAAGGGCAGCCAGCAAGCCAGACCAAAGAGAAAGAGCCCTTTCATCGTGTCTGTCAGAGCAGGTGACTTGTCTTGGCCAACAGGCTCAGAATGTCACCCTTCAGCTCCTTTTACAGCTCCCAGGGAATGATGCCGTCACCAGGACTCACCAGCGTTTGCATTGGGAAGAACATGCTGTCACCCTCTCGGGAGGACTCACGTTTCCGTTGTACCTTTCCTCTTGCTTGTGCTCCTGGCTCTTAGCAGCTTCCTGAGGCCGTTGTCTACTGACTGGCTCACCTGTCACAGGCAGTTGGGTGGGTTAGGTCTGACCTCTCCCTGCTGAAAGCTGTCAGCCTCGGTGTGCTCTCCTAAATGTGGAGCCAGGTAATCCAGAAGGACCTCCGACGTGCCTCTTTGGGAGCGGGGGTCTGCCAGTGTGCAGAAAAAGCCAGATGCCAAGGAAAGAAAGAAATCCAGGGTGGGTGCCAGATGAAAGCAGGTCTGAGATGAAGCTAAGGAGGCCAACAAGAGCCAGGAGCTGGATCGGCATGGCCTAAAGGCTATGGCAAGGTGTCTAGCTGTGTCTCGGGACAGAGTGAAGCCACTGGGTAGTAGTCAATGCCCCTGATGGGAGTCAGAGGTGAGTGTCATTGGATTTGGATTTTGAAAGCATCAGATTGGCTGCTGTGCAGAGAATGAGTTGGAAGAAGCCAGTTAGGACTTGGGATCCCCCAGGCTGAGGTTGGGGCTGAGGGTAGATGGGGTAAATGCGTCCTAACCCAGGGCTATTTTTTAAGATTTTACTTATTTTTATTTTATGTGTATGAGTGTTTTGCTAAGTGTGTGTGTGTGTGTGTGTGTGTGTGTGTGTGTGTGTGTGTGCATGCCTGTTGCTCAGAGAAGTCAGAAGAGGGCATTGGATTCCCTGAAACTGTAGTTACAGTTGGTTGTGAGCTACCCTGTGTTGTGGTGCTGGGAACCGAACCCAGGTTCTCTGCAATGGCCATCTCTCCAGCCCACCTTAATAGCTTTTGTACCATCCATGCCACTTACAGGAATGATTTGGACTCTATTAAATAGTTTATTAGAGCTGCCATAATGCACTGCTGTGTACTGGGTGGCACAAATCCCCGACAGTGATTTCCTGACAATTGTGGACATAGAAGTCCCAGGGCGGGTTCAGGCAGGGATGGTTGCTATTGGGGCCCTCTGTGTGACTTGCAGGTAACTACGCCTCCACATGCATTCACGACCATTTGTGAAGCCTGTGTCTTTACCTCCTCTTATCAGGACACCGGCCATGTTGGATTAGAGCCCTACCTCGTGACTTCATTTTAACTTAATCTTCTTCTCAAAACTCTGAGATGCTAGTGTTTAGGGATTCAGTCTATGAATGGGGGGGGGGGGGCGTCATGATTCAGCCCACAGGCAGTCCCTCCTAATGTAGATAACATTTAGTATTTCTATTCTCTCTCCCCAACCTCCCCTCCCCGCCTGTCACCACACTGTGCACCGTGAAGGTTGTATAACACTTTGATGGATTTCATTTGGGTTTTGGTCTTCCACCCAAATGGTGGTGGGATTGTTATTATAACCAGGGGGATTTCCTGTGCTGGTTACTTCTTGGGAACAAATCTGTTACATTTTACTTTCTCTGTGGCCTCAAGACACACCTGCTCTAGGAAACAGCTGTCAGGTCCATCCCTGAGGGAAAAAGCTCTTTACCTCCTCATCTAATCTGTGGGTGTTTCCAGATGTTGGTTGTATGTCCACAAGAACACTCCAGGGCTACCCACGGTCCCTCCTCAAATGCCATACAGTCCGATGGCCAGCTGAGAGAAGCGCACAATTCACTGTACTGCGTGTGAAGCGTGCCGGAGGGCAGAGGTTTTGCAAGTGTAATCTTCAGGGTCGCAGCATTGGCATCACGTAGGAGTTGGCTAGAGTGAGGCAGGAGGTTCTCGGCCCTCGACCTAGAGCAGCTGAACCAGAAACCACAGGGTGGAGCCTAGTGATCTGAGTTTTGACAAGACATCCAGGAATTTAGATGCCTGCTCAAGTTTGACAGCATAGCTTAGCCCCCAAAAACTCGTGCCATGAGATTTCAAAGAAAAAAAAATAGCTCATGTGTGGAGGGGGATGAAAGGAAAACCCAAGACTATTTCTAGAAATGTGGTGCATATGAGAAAGGCCTCGAAGAGTGGGTAGGATTTTTATATTTATATGGAGAAGATCATATTTACTACAGTTGCCATCTGCATGTTTATGTATTTCTTTTTACAAAAGTAATTAGCAGCCTGGACTCTAACTAGACAGATCTGCTAGCTGTCCCTTCCTTGCGTTTTAACTGGCTCACTATGCATGGAGGCTTCCGCCAACATATGCTCCATTCTAGAACTGGCGATTGCAGTCGGGGGCACTTGGCTGGAGGCTTGCCCCCATTCCCAACACAGCTTGAACTGGAGGTAGGGGTCCTAGCTCTGTATCTGAGACAGCGTCGTTCAAAGTGTCTTTGAATCTCACAGTGGGAAGGAACTGCCAATGTTATCTAGTCATTTAACCCAGCTAAATAACCTCTGAGTTGGCCTTGAAGGATGGGTGACATCAGGACACAGTATAGACACATACCTATTTTGCCAGACCATTGAATGACTCTGTAGAACAGTGGACACACCATGGCCTGAGGACCGGTTCTGATCTACCTCCTGTCTTCACAGGCACAGTTTGCTTGGAACACAATCATGCCTGCTCACTGATATGTTGGGCCATGGCTGTTATGTCCTATCATAGTACAAGTTCTTAATCCTCTCTAAGTGACCAAAACCCAGTACAGACTACTTCAAGTGTCCCTTGGTTCCTCCATCTTTGAAGTCCAGTATGAAAAGCTGTGGCTTGAGATCCTCTATGGGACAATGGCTGAGTCATGTCTATACCTCCTGCTGTGGGGGTTCTCCCTGGTCACTCACACAGCTTGACTCTCCAGGATTCACCACCCTTGTCCGTTCTGCTCCACCCAGGCCCCTCTGCAGAGTGCAGGTGTCTCTTCAGCTGTCCCATGAACCCTAGACTTGGAGTCAAAAGTCCTGAGTTTGCTATTAAATAGCAAAAATATGAGATGGCAGGATACAGTGGCAATCAAAACAAAATCCTGAATGAATATAAGGGGTTGCTTTTATCCTCTTAGAATCAAAGCATATTTAAGCTGGCAAGAAGACTAACGTTTATCCCATCCTCATAATCTGAGTGAAAGAAAAGATCCATAAATGTGTTTTAGTTGGCTCATATTATATTCTTTTTTATTTTTGTTTGTTTGGTACTTGAGCCAAAATATAAAAAAAAAAACTGGGAGTTTTACTTTAAAATCCAAGTTTCCAATTTCACTGAGCCTGTGTCCCCACAGGGTGGGAATCAGTTGAGAGCAAGTAGGGGCATGCCTCCGGGACAACAACCTGCTTCTCCCGTTATCTTGTCCCAGCCCCATTGCTCATCTGTCCCCTTTAGCACTGAGTTCACGCTTCTTGACTTGATGTAATCATGCATCTGATACCCAGTGATCTGGCTTCTTACCCTGTAAACTTTATACGCTCACAGCCTCAACCACATGTAGGAAGCACACTAGCCTGAGAGGCCACCCGTGTCTTCACAGGGCATCTCTGACTTGGGGACAGTTTTCTTTCCATGACCAACCTACTTAGCATGCCAAAATGGCTGTGACTTACCACAAGTCTTTCAAATATTGAAGGGTTGGGAACAAAGTATTCAAGATGGTAGTCTGTTTACCTCACCTGATGGGAGTATGCTTCTTCCCACCTTCCTTCTTTATGAATGAACCCTCAACATGATTTAAGATGGATTATATTTTAAAAGCTTTTGACATCGAGTTTTGTGTTGGCTGAAATCTCAACTTTCAGATTCGATTTTTTCTTTCATTTTATTTTGGGGGTTGGTTTTGGTTTGGGGGGAAGTTTGTTTTTTGTTTGTTTTTTTTGGTTTGTTTTGATTTGTTTTTGTTTGTTTGTTTTGAGACAGGGTCTCACTATATATCCCTGTCTATTCTGGAATTCACTGTGAAGACCAGGCTGGCCTCAAACTCCCAGAGATCTGCCTGCCTCTGCCTCCCAAGTGCTGGGGCTAAAGGTGTGCACCACTATACCCAGATGACTTTCACATTCTGAAGAACCAGAATTGGCACACTTTTTCTGTAATGAACTGTATGATAAATACCTTGGGCTTTGCAGGTCATGTGGTCTCTGCTGCTATTGTGATGTGAAAGCCGCCATACACGATGCGTCAGTGAATAGGCATGGTTATTGTGATACTTAATCTTGAGGTCAACCTTATTGGACTTGGAGAAGCCTAGATTAATAAAACACACCACTGGGTGTGTCTGTGAGAGGATTTCCAGAGAGGGTTAAGTAAGAGTGAAAGACCCGCCCTGCATGTGAGCCACACCATCCAATAGATGGGATGAGAAAGCCAGACACATGTTGCTTCCTGGCTACCATGAGGCAGTCAGTCTCCTCCACCACAGACTTCTACCACCATAATGTTCTACCTCACTACAAGTACACGTAGCAATGGACTGAGTGACCCATGGACCCAAATCTCTGAAACCAGAAGCCAAAAACAAGCCCTTCCTTCCTTAAGGTGCTTTAGGTAGTGGTTTGTCGTAAGCAATGAATAGTCTGACTTACACAACTGTGTCCCGTGGAACTGTTCCCAAAGACAGACAGGTGTTGGTTTCATGCTATGGAATCATTCAGTAGGCCCACAAAATCCAGGTTTGGGGCAGTGTCCCAATGCAATCCAGCTTTTATGGATTAGCTTAAATGGAACATTTCCAAATAGTTTGCCATGATTCCTTTGTGGGATTTTTATCCCTCTAGCATCAAGACTCACATAGTAAAACTCTTTCAAAGATGTTGCAGGATCCCCAAGAGCCCCTGAGACCAGCTGAGAAGTCCAGAAAATCAGTGCAATTTGTAAACTGACCTCAAGTTACTTTCCTTCCCATCCCCTCATGAGTATACAGCAGAGGCTTCCAGAGGCAATATATGGTTCGATCACCATTCTGACAGCTAATAGATGCACTTTTGGTTTTTTTTTTTAATTCCTCAGGTATGGTTGCTTATATGATAAGTATTTATATATACAACTGATATAGACAAAAGCTCTTTGGCGTTCATGAGAAAATTTAATTGTACAGAGGAGTCCAGGAACCTAAACTCTCCAGAAAAGCTGGCATGGTAGGATCCTGACTACACTTTCCCTAGGCTGCAAAACTCTAGTCAATGTCTGGTGTGGCCTTCCAGGTGCCCTCAACAAGAATATCACTTTCTCCTAGGAGCTAGGCTGATCACTGTGTTTCCTGTTTGCACATGGTTGTGCACTAAGCAGGCTTGTTTCATTTTTTAAAAATCTTTATTGTACGTGTGCTGGGTGTTATGCTTGGCATTGAGACTAGAGAGCCGAGCTCAAAAGTACCCTCTGCCTTTGGTATTGGAGAATAGTCTTTGAGAGACATAGAGAGCAAATAAATAATTATCTGAGTCCCTGCTGAGAATACCATTGAGAGAGAGAGAGTTCCTAGAACTACAAGAAACAATGACACAGAGTTGACATTGCTGAGGGGAGTTGGTGGGACGAAGGAGTTCTATCTAAAACAGGATTTCTTAACTTTGACCCTTACAAACATCTTAGACCAGACAGTTCCATGTTGAGAGGAGAAGGAGGAATTGCCCTGTGCGTTATAGAATGGTTACTAGTGTGAGGTGTCAATAACATATCTGCACACACCACAGTTTTGACAACCAAACATGTCTCCAGGTGTTGCCAAATAACCCTGGCTGGGAGTTGTCCCTAGCTGAGAGCTGGTGATCTAGAAGAGGGTTATGGTTGGAAGGCCACTATGGTGAGTGATGCTCATGTTTGAAACGGAGCTGGACGCAATGGAGAGGAAGCTGACCTGGAGAGATACGGAGGTCATCTATCTGCCTGCAGCTTGATAGTGGGTAGACAATGGAGGAGACTAGGAGGTGGCAAGAGATGACTTTTGTTTGCATAAATGACACACTAACATAAGCTGACTATGAGGCCTCAAGGTCCAGGGCACATGACAGTGAGGGGAGACACCTTTGCCCTTCTCTCTACTAGCATAACTACCTGAGTTATTCATCTTTGCCTGGTAAGGGATGGCTACAATAACACACCCAAAATATGCTTTCTAAAAGAAATGACAACTTTGTGGGTATAAGGATAAGCCATTGGGAGTCAGCTTAATACTATGCCGGTTTAGCAAAGTAATAATAGTAGTAGATTCTCCCTTTGGACCTATGACCTGTCAAGACCCAGGTTCTCAGTGCATCTCTCAAACCTCATCAGAGAAGCTTCCTTTAGCAGATGGAGATTAACACAGAGATCTGCAGCTGGTCAAGAATAAGACAAAGAAGAAGAGACTGTGAAGTTCTCAGCCCGAAATAGGACATCTGTATCATATCTCCCGCCTTCCAGGGCTCAGGGATCATTGCAGAAGAGGGGCAGGAAGGGGCTCAGAGCCAGAGGCAGTGGATGAATGTCAGGAAACACTGTTCTTCCCAGACATGACAGGGATGTCCCACATATGAACTCACAGCAGTTGTGACAGCAGGGACAAGACATGCAAAAGCTCAAACCAGTCGCGAGACAGGAGGCAGCCATGAAGTGTCACCTCTGGCTGAGGAGCCGTGGGTAATTGATAGCTAACAGGAAAGGGAGAGTTCGTTTTCTTTAAGGATGTAGGTCAGCCACACTCCAGGGGAAGGCCACATAGCCCAGAGTGTACGTGTAGCACAAACTGAACCCAATGGTTATGTTTTTTTAAGGAGCATATCAAGTTGGGTAGGTATGGAATGAAGAGCTAGTTCTTGGAGGAGTTGGAGAAGGAAGTAAATATGCTCAAAATACAATGTACGAATTTCTCAATGCATTAATAAAAATAACCTAAAATAGGAAAAGAAATGATAACTTTGGAGAAGAAAAACCATCTGCTGTGGCTGAGAGAATGAAGTGTGTGTTTAATCTAGCGGTAGTGGGACAGTATTTCAATGCCAGTTGATTTTTTTCAAACATTCGTGAAAGTTGGCAAACATACTGCAGAAATATACTTTGTAATACCCAGGAGGAGGCTGGCACATCATCTGATAACATTGTTTGTGTTCTCGCCTTAGCGCCGCGGAGTGCTTAGCTTTCCTTTCCAGTTACAAACTCAAGGGTTCTCATCTTTGGGTGAGCAAAGGGATGTCCAGAGGAGTTTGTTTAGAGTGTGACATCTGGGGTGGAGCCCCACCCTTGTATTTTAACAATCCCCAGCCCACCTTCAGGAAGTCTACAGCAGATGGTCAGCCGACCACTTTGAGAAATGTCTTGCAGTGAAAAGTGCCTTGGAGGAAACTGTTGTGATTCCTATCCATCATTATCCTCTGCGCTGGGACAAGTTTGTCTCTCCCAGCACTCCTGTTTCTATCCAGAGCTGTTCTGACAAGTTTTCTCTACTCTCTAGATGTGCCCAGACCGTAGTCCCCCGGGTTCTGTACAGTGCTTGTGGCAACAGATGCTGGGTCCTAGCTAGACTGGCCTTAACAATCTAGACATATTTATTTTATATCACAGAAAGCAAAAAGAGGTCCACAATGAGCTCATTGAAGGTTCCATCAATACCATCAAGCCCCCAGATGTTTTCTATCTAAAGTGGCTTAAAATTCAACATGAACGCACAGCTCCACCATTGCATATGGATAACAATACGCACTGGAGAAAACCTTCCCAGGACCCCGTTCTAGCCACTCAACCTCCAAAAGATTTCTCTGGTCTCTCATTGGCCAGTAGTACATCACATGTCTTTTGCCTAAATCAACCCATTGGCAAAGGAAAGAAATTACTAGGATTCATTTTCACCAGTCAGAACTCTGTCCTCAAAATGTAAAGGGGTTACCACCTTCTCAGAAAGCCATGTCTGCTCTGAGGAGAGTCTACTAAGAAAGAAGCTCAAGAAGCAAAAGGGAGAAATGGCTGCAGAGAAGGCAGGGGCTGGGTCTCCTTCCTCTCTTATGAGACCTTCTCCATCCTTCCCCCAGACTAGAGCCAGAGTCAAAGGCAAGCAGGAGTCAGGTCTACTTGGACCATTTCATGTCTTCAGTTAAGCTATGGGTCATGTTATATCATCATATATATATGATGGTATATATATATGGACCCTAAAGTACCTACTCAATTTAAATTGATGGCAAGTTACAGTTTGGATAGAAAACTAAGTATGAGGACATAGCTTAGCTATCTCTGAAGGACAAAACGCCAACTCAAACTCACATCTTTCTAGAGCAGGGGAAGAGGGTAAACTGTACCATATTGGTTTATATAATCAGAAAGTTCAGACACACAATAGCTCTAGGCCTGTAAAGATCCACAGACTCCAATAAGGCACTCAGACACCTGTTCACACTCAGCTCCGAGGCCGTCTCCAAGAGGAAACAAAACTCAGATGGCATCGAAACCCTCACGACTGTCTCCTACTGGCTCAGTAAGGCAGGCGCCTTCCCCAAGAGCTCCTCCAGGCAAAAAAGAAAAAAGTCAGGAGGGTTAGGTCATGTGCCTGCCATTCGCCTAGCAAGGGGCTAGCACCCTCTGGATGGGCCAGGTCCTGACTGCTTGGCCATTGTGTCCTGGGACAGTGTCAATCCTACCCATATTCCATGGAATGGCTTCTCACAGCAAAGAGATTCCTTTGCCAGAAGAAGCTGAGAACAGATGCTGAGCATGCAAAACAACAGATGTCCACTATAGTTACGGGTGAAAAAAGCTGTTTCCAGGGTACTATACCCAGACTAAGCCACCAGCGAGAGCCTCTTGTTCACACACACACAGAGATCAAACATTCCCTCCATATTGTAAAAATTAAATTTGAAAGTTGAAATGATCATTTGTTGCCCAGATTAAAATGGGAACTTTTGTCTGTTGGTGTAGTAAAATCTTTCTATTGTTTTCCTCATAAATGATACCTAAAAGTTTTCTCTCTATCTTTCCCCTATTGCCTTTTGATCTTTTTCTTCTTTTTCTTGACTGCTTATCAGGTCTTGACTTCTTGGTCCCACAAATCAAGTACCAGCAACCTATTAATAACTATAAAAATGGTCTTTTCTTTCCAAGGGCCAGCAAGATGGCTCAGCAGGGAAAGGAACTTGCCCTGCAAGCCGGGTGATCTGAGTTCGATCCTCAGTACCCACGTAAAGACAGAAAGAGAGAAACAACTCCACAAGGTTGTCCTCTGACCTTCACATGCTCTCTGTGACACCTGCTCCTTGGGACGTGTGTGTGCATGCGCACACACATACACACATGCACACGCACGCACGTGCACACACACACACACTAATTAGTTAAATATTTTAATGACACTCTTCCAAGTTTTTCTCTTTCTCTTTCTTTCTCTTCCCAGTTAGAAATAATTCATGATCCTATCATGCCACATAAGTACAAAGTTCTACCGTAGAGGGTAGCTACTCAGTGATGTGTTTCAATCAGTCATTCTCATGACAGATATGAAGTGAGTGCCTGGTATTCCTGGTACTAGATCAGTAGTTCTCAACCTTCCTAATGCTGTGACCCTTTAATACAGTTCTTCCTGTTGTGGTGACCCCAACCATAAAATTATTTCATTGCTACTTCACAACTATAATTTTGCTACTGTTATGAATCATAATGTAAATATCTGATATACAGGATATCTGATATGCAACCCCTGTGAAGAGGTCATTTGACATTCAAAGAGGTTGAGAACTGATGTACTAAATGACCCATTAGAGACAAAATCATCACCACCATCATCACCACCACCATCATCATCATCATCACCACCATCATTATCATATATACCTTACTGTAGCCTGGAACTTCCTGTGGGGTAAAAAGTGTGTTCATCTTTATAGTTCCTCAGTGTTTAACTTTCAGTAGTAGCGTCATAGTTATGATTATTGTGGCAAGCTTTTTGTTGCATGGACGTACTGCTTTCTGATTCTTTCAAAAATCCTGGAGTAAATACTATTATTCCATCTTACGAAATAGAAACCAAGACTCATGACATAATCACTCACAGCCTGTGAGAGATAAAGCCTACATATGAGCCCTGATCTGACAGGTTCTGTAGCCTAGTCTCTCTCCACACTTGCCCAGTAGGAAATGGAAACTGGCTTCTGTTTTCCTGTACAGGGTAAAGTTTGGATGCACTACCTTGCGTGCAAAACCTAGGCTTCAGACTTGGATGTGACTGTTTGAGTGAGGATAAGCCTTTAAGGCCTGCTCCTGGTGGCCACTGCTCCTAACCACAGGCAGCTATCCTGTGAGGCTTCAATTAGCTCCAATTCCATGTGTCTCCAATGGTATAACCCTCTCTGAAGGACCTTGGATTTCAGACTCTTTATTGGAAAAATTATGAAGCTAGATCTAAACCAGATGTCAAATAGAGCAATCTAGAATAAGGAAAACACTCTACTTCTGTATTGTCCAGGATGGCAGCTTAGTAGTCTATGTAGTTATTGAGCACTTGAACTGTCTAATATAACTCAGAACTGAAGGTTAAATCCTTTTTGTTTTGGTTCGTTTGTTTGTTTGTTGTTGTTGTTGTTGTTTGAGACAGGGTTTTTCTGTATAGCTCTGTCTGTCCTGGAACTCACTTTGTAGACCAGGCTGGCCTCAAACTCAGTGATCTGTCTGCTGTGCCTCCCAAGTGCTGGAATTAAAGATGTGTGCTGCCACCGCCCGGCGTGAATGACAAATCTTAATGAATTTTCATTTAAATGACCACATGACCAATGCTTCCTACCACATTAGACAGCCTATAGCTAGAATCGTCTCTGTCTCTCTTCCTGCCTCTGACAGCCCATTAGCAGATCTTGAAATCAATTTATTTGGCAGCAGACAGCATTTTTTTTAAAATGGAATAAAATAATGGGATGGAATAGAACAGAAAAGGAAAAGAAAATGTGAGTATGTATTATGTGTGCTAGGCTTTGATAGTGATACCTTGCTTCACAGATTTATATCCTGTGTCTTTGTGCAAAAAAAAATTTTCCCAGTGGGTCACGGCTTTGAAAACTGCTTCCTGCCCCTGAGTAATGTCTTTGAAACCTTGAGAGTAACAAGCTTATATGGTACACCCTTCTCCAGCCTGGAGCTCTGCAAGACCTCATTGCAGGAATAGTCTGTCCCTCTAGGTCCTACAGGCATGTGAACAGCATGTGGCTTGTCTCAGATAGTAATTGAAAGTGACTTGGTGGTCATCTGCCTATATGGATGCCGAGACCCTAAATGATGACCTACAGGCAGACTGGTTTTCACAGACAGGTCCTCTTTAGGATTGGCAGATGTTTTTTCCATGACCAAAGTCCCTGGGACCCAGTAGTTTCCCCCGCTTTGGGTAGCTAGTCTCTTCAGTTTGGGTACCTTGGTTTGGCTTTGCCATCCGCATCATCTGCCCCTGAGGGTACCGTGTGTTACAACCCTACTAGCTATACATTCAATTATCTAGAATCTGAAAGAAAGCTGGGAGATCCCAGAATGCAGCTATTAACTTTATAGGTAGGAAAACAGGCGCCCAGAAAAGGGAAGGGAAATCCTAAGACTTCCCAAAGAGTTGACAGCCGTGGAGGAACAGGTTCTCTCACAAGGAAGACAGAGGAACGATGGAGGGAGGGGAATGGAAGGAGATAGGAGGGGACAAGAAAGCAGAGGCTGGCCAGGCGGTGGTGGCGCACGCCTTTAATCCCAGCACTCGGGAGGCAGAGCCAGGCGGATCTCTGTAAGTTCGAGGCCAGCCTGGGCTACCAAGTGAGTTCCAGGAAAGGCGCAAAACTACACAGAGAAACCCTGTCTCGAAAAACCAAAAAAAAAAAAAAAAAAAAAAAAAAAAAGAAAGCAGAGGCTGGAAGGGGAGTTGGAGATGGTTAACACCCTCATAGCCTGGGCGAGGGGAGGCCTGCAGCTAGGTCAGGCTTCTGTGGAGTAATACGGAGAGGAGATTCTAGTGAATATCATGGAGGTCATGAGGGGAGCGTTGCAGGACTCTGAGCATTTGGGCCAGGACTTTCCACACCTAAGAGAGCCTCAAGAAACCCCAAATATCTGAGAGAGCTTAAATTATGGAAGCATAATTCTATAACTTGTGCGCTGCCCTCAGATAAAACGTCCCTAGCCTGAAACCCAGGTTTCCCCCATGTGTCCCTCGGGTCTGACATAGCCAGCATGATGAGGACCACAGGTGGCCTCTTCCCTTCTCAAGGTTGCATCTGTAAAGGGAGAGGTGTGGCTTGGGTGAGGCAGGAGCAGATTGGGGTGAACATGATCTATTTCGACTGCCATGGCTCTGAGTCCATCTATCTGGCTTCTCAGCTAAGATCTGAACCCCGAGCCTTCGAGTGCCTAAGTTCCAGAGAGAGGCTGATCATGGCTAAGGAAAAGGGAAGAGGGGGAGCCATGGTGATCTGTAAGACCTTAAACTCAAACACCAGGCCACCAAATAAGGCATGTCTGGGAGATACATCCAACCAAGCAACAACTGGTCCAGGGAAATTCCCTGAATAACTACCAGGACAGAATATATTTGCAATCGATGTCGGGGGAGAAGGGAGGAGCTTAGAAACCTCTAGGTATTTCTAGAAAATTAGATGTTTCTCTGTCCCTCCACTCTAATGAGAAAACCTTTGAATCCAGGGGAACCAGTTTGCTAGCTGATATTCCCGGGATTTCTCTACAGTGCATGGGAGCTTGATGGCCTGCTGAGGTCTCAGGAAGCAAACATTGTCTAAATATCGAAGCCTCTGCCTCAAGGGCCAGGGCACCGAGTCCTTCAACACAAAGACAGCTGCTAACTTCCTGAGTGCCTCCATTTTCCAACATGGTTCCCAGGACCCCAGACAAAACCCGAACGGTATTTTTTCAGATAAGCAATGAAGTGATCCTGGAAAAAGGAGGCTGCCAGGCTGGAGTGAGTCGGCCACATTCTCCTTGTTGAGGATGCCCAGGCAGGCCCGACGTCCTGATGATTCAGCAGGGAAAAGAGCTCTTCCCTTTCTTTGGGGTTCTCTGGACAGGAGATACTGCTGAGGACACCCCACCAAAAAGGGAGGACAAAAGAGAAGGGTGGGCCTCTCTTGGACCTATTGATGCCTAGCACACTCAGCTCCAGCCTTTCTCTGGGTGGTGACTTCAGTCATATTAATTATCCCCTGTGGGCCTTGGAATTCCCTGCGGTGTCTGTCTCCGGGGTGGTTGTGAGAATTAAACGATATGATGACTGTAAAGCACTTAGCACAGGTTTGGCACGTGATGATTGCACAATTAATGTTCGCCACTTTATACACTTTCTGGGCTTCTCCGTGTTACTAACTGGGTGCTTGTGAAGGAGATGAGGGATAAGAGAGCTGGGGTTGATTGATGGGAGCCCTCTCCAAAATAGAAAAAAAAAAAAAAGGCTGGCAGAGACCTAGTACAGTCTCCCTTTCTCCACCCGTCTCCCTTGCCTGTTCCCAGCCATGCTTACACAGCTTTGGAGAGTGGGTTGGTAAAACCCCATAGCCAAGATGGCCAAGCAATATCTTTGAAGCGCTGAAGGCTGGCGCCTTCCCTCCATTCAGTGAACAAGGCCTCGGGGTCAGGAAGGGCCACAGAAAGCAGGGCCGACCGAGAAGTTTCCTGGCTTTAGAATTTCCAAAGCCTGTGCCTTCAGAAGAACAGAAGGGCTTTTGCCGCCACTTCAGATGGTCAACACAAAGCGTAAATTAGGGAGGACAGAGAGAACCCCTATCTCGGAGCTAGTGGGATTATTCCTCTGCCTGGGGGCAGGGAGGGGGCTCAGTGGACAAGAAAGGAAAAGGCCCATCTAAACGAGTCCTTAGACGGGAACTCAGTGCCAGCCCTCTGGATAGAGCCCGTGGACACAGGCAGAGTCAACAGCACACAGGGTAGGAGAGGAGCCAGGAAGGGGCAGTGACTCAAACAGGGTTTCCACTTATAGCAAAAGAGAAACAGATGTATATATAGAGAGAGACCTAATTCAAGTAGAGCCAGGGGGAACTGTGAGAAATGTGTGTGTCCCTGAGTGTGTGGCAGCCACTTGTGCCTCCTCGCTCACGATGCTCACTGCCATGAAGCCCATTTCGTCTCGAACCCCTGTCCCTCTGCTGTAGCTGTCTGTGGCAGCAGCTGTCAGACGCGGGCAACCTGTCTGGCCAAGAGCTTGCTGCTCTGACATATGTACCGACAACACTCTCTGGAAGAAGGCGGTCGTGACTGGGAAGCGTGCTGGTGAGCCTGGCAGCGGGGCTGCAGAGGGCATTCTGTTACCTTCCAAGAGGCCTCGTGTGTATCAGACTGTGCTCTCAACCCGCTGACGTGGGAAACTACAGCCAGGCCAGGACCATCGGTAGGGAGACCTGGGGAACAGAGAGAGTCATACCTCCACCCGGCTAGAGATGCCAGCCCCTACAGAGTATGTCTCTCCTGCGGATCAGCATACACACCTGCCAAGCTCTCTCGGCCTGTGCCAGGGAAACTGCTCAGGGCTGAAGTACTCTGGCCTGGGAACAGGCATCATGGCTTCTTCGTCCTCTGTTAAGGGTCCTGGATGGCATGAGTCCTACTCTGTTCTCTCGGATCCTCCAGTCATCGTTTCTGGATCTTTTCTAAATGGCTTTTAGGTAAATAAATGGTCACGGTCCAAGGAAGCTAGATGTCCTTGCAGCTGTCCATCCCCAGTGCTCCTCCAGAAAAGCCTCTGTCTGCAGACCACCACTGTGGTCAGATGGGTCTCAGAGTCAGACTGGCTGGCCTTTTATTAATGGTGTGACCTTGAGTATGTAGCCTCGTTCTCTGTCCCTCGGTTTCCTCATCCATAAAATAAGGGGAGTGGTGTTCCTCCTTGAGTGACAGAACCTCCTTGGGAGGACACGTGCAGCTTCTTGAGCTCACTTCCTGAGAGAGAGGAACCCCTCTGAATTTTGTCTATTTCCCTGGCAAACTTTATTTCTGTTTACCCTCCTGCTTCACCCTAGGCTTCTCAATCTTGGAAACTGACCCTGGCTACCCACGCAGCACCAGACCTCAGTGTGGCCATTGGCTTCGGATAAGTTCTGTAAACTCTCTGACTATCTTCCTATGACCTGGGCTCTGGGCCAGCCCAGCTGACCTCTGGGTTTGCCTGCTCTGGTCCGGTTGCTCTAAAACAGACATCCTTGCACTCGGAGGCAAGCCTCCATGATTTGTGCAAGTTTGACAGACCCCTCTCCTTCAGGTCTCAGCTTATTCATCTGTTCAATGATTCCATGAATCAGTTCGGTCCTTCTTATATTCATTCATCAAATGAAATGGCAGCATGGTGAGATGAACATGTACTACATGCTTGGTGCTGAGGGTAAACTGGTAGACAAAAGCGTGGTCCTCGCCCTCATGGGGGCTCCCAAGCAGCTCCCAAGCCAGTGCATATGTATGACCTCTCAGCCCCTTTCTGCTCCAAAGGTCTGAGTATTGTTGTCATGACACAGACATGGCCTTCTGAGGTCACCAGAACCCGAAAATCGCCCACTTATTCTAAATAAGCTTACGCTACCAAAACCCAAACTCTTTGGGAACAACAGGTGTGCTCAAAATACATAGCACAGATTTATCTTGTCTCATTCCCGCAGCAGGAAGTGCCCAGTTCATACATTCTTCTGCAGCCCACAGAGAGCCTTAAACAGAGAGCTCCAGAGAAGGAAGAGGTTGCTCAAGATGGCTAGTGGTCAGCAACCAATAGCTTTATTTTGACAGCCACCAGGAAGGGACGGAAAGGAACCCTTGCTGGATTTGCTCAGCCGTGGATTAGAGAACTGTCAGAGGTTCAGTGGCTAGCTGATATGGGTAATTTCAGAAGAATTTCTACAATGGATTCAAGATAAGGCCTTTGAAATTAGTTACTGCTTTTTGAGCCTAAATAATTTGTCAAAGAGTACCCTGAGCACAATTTAAGTTACTAAATACAAATGCCGAGTTATTCCCATTCTAAAGATAGGGAAATTGAGGGCTCAGTTTTACAACTTGCTCAGTCACACAGCAATCAAGTTAGAAGGCTAATCCAAAGCCCAGCTCACGCCAGCATCCAAATGTGCCCTGTGCTTTTCCTCTTCTAGTGCAGAGATTAGTGTCTTTCTGGGTTCATCTTAGGAAGCTAGATCATGCCAACAGAACTGTTTCAACTCTGAAATCAAACCCAACATCCCACTCTGCGTTACCAGATCCATTCCTGTGCAAACCTCCTTAACCTTTCACACCGCTGCTTTGTGCTGACAGAGTGCCGGAATCCACACTTGGGTCTCCTTGGCACTTAGCTAGTACTTGAGAACACACTCGGGGTACTTTGGGTTCTAATGAAGTCAGCACACTGCATGTGGCAGCTGCTGTACCCTGCACCCGGCCTAGGTGTGCATTTCTCTGGGCCCCGGGCCATCGCCAGCTCATTGCTGAAGCAGTGGGTTCTCTGCTGGATGTTTCACCTTGCAACCAGAAACTCTGCTGTTTTTATTACACGTCTAGCCAATTAGTCAAGCTGTTAGGCTGTCTCCCAGTCAGTCTTGTTGCTCTTTTAATTATACTCCAGCACAGCATAGGTGCCTCTACTTTTTAAAGAGTATTCTAAAGGCACTCTATTAAAATATGAGAACATTTTTATCTCCAAGGTCAAGAGACCCTTGGGGAGAAGGAAGGAAAGATTGTACAGGTGGCCCATGGGTAGAAAGAACATAACTTCAGTTGTAATGCTTATGAGGGAAACTGTGCCATTATCTGCTTTTAAAGAGACTAATAAATCTGATAACATAAAACAGAGTCTAGTTTAGATGTAAGACCATTTAGTAGAGGAGATCGAGGGTGGAAGAAGAGAAACCCAGGAGCAGACCACAAAGGCAAAGCCATTTGTTAATTAGAGCGAGCCTTATAAATCATGTTGTCTTAAGATGCGTGGTGGCCAAGAACAGAGCTGAGGCTGGAGAAGTCATATGATTTATCCAAAATTAGAAAACTAGGTACCAGCAGAGAGGGAAACAAAACCCAGGTCACTCCCAGCCCTCTCAGAGAAAGGCTCATGAAGGTGTAAAAAGATCGCCAGGGAGGAGACACAGGTGCAGAATCGGATGCCCAATCAGACTCATTGGAAACAAGCAGATGCTGGCGAGGACGGAGTCGGGGACCCTCATACACAGTTGGTGGGGACGTAAATTAGTGCAGTCACTATACAAATCAGCACAGAGGTTCCTCAAGAGCTAAAATTAGAACTGTCATGACCCAGCCATACTTCTCTTCATCAAATAACTCTTCTCGAGAGCCAAGTTAAAGAATCAACCTAGCTGCCTATCAACAGGTGAATGGGTAAAGAAAATGGGAGATATATACACAATAAAGGGTTTTTTTCAGCCACAAAATAGAAGAAATTACGTCATTTGCATATATACATGTATATGATTTTTTTAAATGTGTATGTCCCTTCATACATATGTGTGTTCCACGTGCATGGCATGCCCCTGGACACCAGAAGAGGGCATCAGATTCTGTGGAACTGGAGTTACAGATGGTTGCAGGCTACCTATAGGTGTTGGAAATGGAACCCTGGTCCTCTGGAAGAGCAGCCAGTGCTCCTAACCCCTGAGCTATCTCTCCAGCCCAAGAAAATCAGTGCTTTTTACACAGCTCAGAATCTTGTTTCGAGATCAAATTTAGGATGTGTGAGGGTGTGTATAGTTGGTCCCAATTACAAATTGTTTAACAACTTTAAAACTTTGGGGGATAAAAAATGAATAATTTGGGCCAGGTGTGGTGGTGCACACCTTTAATACCAGCACTCAGGAGACAGAGGCGAGAGGATCTCTGTGAGTTCTAGGCTAACCTTTGGACTTGATAGAGAGATTCTATCTCAGAGAGAGAGGAGAGAGAGAGAGAGAGAGAGAGAGAGAGAGAGAGAGAGAGAGAGAGAGAATAGTTTATGTCAAAGGTGGTATCTGTGAGATAATTTATATGCTCTGTTTTTGTATTACTAGAATATTTACTGTCCAATATGGTAGCCACTGGCCACATATGGCTACTTATATGTAAGCTTATATTAATTAAAATTAAGTTTAACTCAAAATTCAGTTTCTCAGTCTTGCTAGTCACATTTCAAATGTCCAGCAGCTGCCTACGGCTGGTGACTAGTATACCGAACAATGCGGATATGAACAATGCAGACAGAGGCTGTTTCTGCCCGCCCACCCGGCATGCACCACTAGATAGCATTTTCTAAGGGCTGGCAACAGCGATGACACTCCCCTAAATAATTCAAAAAGACGCCAGAGGTGCCCTGGAAGCATGTTGAGAACATGTCACATAATCTACATTGCCTACACTTGACAATGCCATGCGTGGGTTATATCACAAGTAAAGAGAACTGCTGTCCCGTAAGGCTTTCTACCACCCTTAAATAGTGCCCTCAAGGACAGGGTCCTCACACCTGAGGTAGTCTGGAAATCTCTATGTGAATCAACTTGGAATCTAAAAGACCTTTACCCATGAGATAAATGTGGTAAGTCATGTGAGTGCACCTCACTACTTTATAGGTTTAAAAAGGTAGGGCGGGGGGGGGGGATAACCAGGAGAAAATGGACAAGTCAGATCTCAGCATTTGGAGTATGGGAGAGTTCAGTGACGGAGCTTGTTGGGCACATATGTGCAAAGCCCCAGGTTCTGTCTGCTGGCATCACAACTAAAATCAGAATCCAAATAAATAAGCATTTCACAGGAGCTACACATCGTGGGGGGGGGGGGGGACATGTTTCCCACGCATCCCCATACACATCTACACAAAGAATAAGGTTAGGTTAATTTCCTAATCTAATAAGCCAAAAATACAAAATCTCACTGCTAACAAGATTGATGTCAAGGCAGGTATATTTGTGGCCTACCTCAGCCCAGCATCCCTGACCCCCCAGAGTTCTTGTTGACACTCTCTAGTATTTAAAAAAAAAATCTTAGCATACTTGTAAGATCAAGTCACACCACCTTTTTATAATCAGCCTCTACCAACAACCTGGAATAACTCTCACAGGGGTGCACTAATGTCTGCTAATGATCTACTCAGAAGCATCACACACTCCTGGGGCTTTGGCCACACACAGCATCCTCACAGCAGCATCCTCATCCTGGAAGTGGGATGGAGGACAGAGTAGTTTCAGCTCACAATGGCCTGTTCTCCTCAACTACACCACCACCACCACCACCACCACCACCACCACCACCACCACCATCCCACCCCCCCACCCCCACCCCCCCCACTCCCACCCCCACCCCACCCCCACCGCCCTCTAATTTTATCTCTTTTGATCAGGCTCAAGACTGAATTCTGATGGGGGATCATGCCTACAAATCTACTTCCCTAAGTTAGAAAAAAATTAATTGACCTTGCATGGTGGCTCTTGAACTATAAGACAGATTAAATAAAAGTCATAGATGAGCACGTGTGCTGCGGGTCTGGTGGGAACTTGAGAATCTTCCAAGCTTTCCTCACTGATGGGGATGGCTGTACTGTTTGTTCTTATTTCATTTTCAGGCTCGCAGCTTTGCTTGCCTTGGCAGTGGTATACCACCATGCTGCTCATATGAGCACGATTTATATTTTCTCACGAGCCGGAGAGGAGGAGGGAGTGTAATATTTTCTAGGGGACTCTGAGCAGAAATTAGAAAAGAAAGAAAATGTATTGGACGAAAGGGAATGCTTCGTGAAATATTCTAGGTGAGGAGAATTGTTTTGAGCTGTGGAGACATGATTGATGGTCATGATTCCAGTCAACATTTCAGGACAGACACACACACACACACACACACACACACACACACACACACACACACACAGATATGCATACACACGCACGCGCACGCACGCACGCACGCACGCGCACGCACGCACGCACACACACGCACACACACGGGCATATGCATGGTTGCACACAGAGACCAGAAGAGGATGTCAGATTCAGAGATGTCAGCTGAAGCTACAGAAAGTTGTGAGCTGCCTGGTGTGGGTGAAGCAAGCACTTCTAACCATTGAGTCATTTCTCAGCCTTTGGCAGGGCAGTTAATGCATTTTTTCCATGTTAACTCATTTAAATGAGTTAATGATTTCTTTACCTGGCTATTAAAGGCATTTCTTTGATTTATCTTTTCTGTCTTCAATTCAAGACAGAAAAGAAAAAAATGAGTAATGGAGAGAAAGATTATGAAATTGAGCCAGGCATCTTGGTGATACCTATAATCTTAGCACTTGAGAGGCAGAGTCAGGAAAATTATGAGTTCAAGGCCAGTGAAACTGACTTTTTTTTTTTTTTTTTGATTTATTTATTACATATACAGCATGTATGCCTGCAGGCCAGAAGAGGGCACTAGATCTTGTTACAGATGGTTGTGAGCCACCATGTGGTTGCTGGGAATCGAACTCAGGACCTCTGGAAGAACAGTCAGTGCTCTTAACCTCTGAGCCATCTCTCCAGCCCCAAAACTGACTTTTTTAATGGTATTTTTCTTCCACCTCAGCTACCAAAATTCTCAGAATCCAGTTTCAGGCATAAGCAACCAGGCCATTGCTCTGCAGCACTGTCTTAATTCAGGACACCTGTGAAGTAGGAAAGAATTAGAAACCCTGTTCTCTTGTCTTGAAGAAGAGAAGAGAGGATGCGATGAGTTGAAGAGATCGTAGACCTCCTGACCATGAAGCAAGCTTGAGGATGATGTGGGTAACACCAGATTTAGTTAGGGAAAAAATCAGGTGCCAGACGGAGCAGATAGGACAGTCTTGGTTGTGCTGCACCAAGTCTTGGAGGCCATGGCAACAAAGATTTGTTCTTGCTCATGAGGGATGCTTATGCAAGGATTCAGGCTCCAGCACCTTGGGCATCATCAAGACCTCCTTTACTCATAGCTAGGTGAAGAGAAAGGCAATATGCAAATCGGAACACTGGCTCCTTGAGGGAAGGAATGCACACAATTTCCATTCAGATTCCAATGCCAAACAAGTCACCATGTACACTCCTTCATGTGCCTAGAAGGCATTCAAATGCCAGTGAACAGACAACCACATAGGTTAAGAACCTTGAAAGGATGTGCTCTTTAGATGCCCTCTGTAGTTCAAGCTTATTATAATCCATGAAGTCTACATGCCTAAGTGGTGTTTTCAGAACAAGTGTGAACCTGCTAACAGAGTGTGAGCAGATGGTTTTTAACTGTGTCTCTAACTTTGAGTGAAAATAAAGGAACTGAATAATGTTTCATCAAAGACCACTAAGGCTACCTACAAGAAACACAAAGTTACTTCATCAGGTTGCATCAGATGGCTATAAATATCATTTCAACCCTGAGGTCTTTTGATCTAGGCACCTATTATTCAATTCCAAGATTTTAGGGTGGTTAAACTAACTACGTCTCATAGAAAGTAGATGTCAAAAGTAATCGTGAGCAGGTCTAAACAGGAGATTAATAGTGAATAGATCTTTCCAGCACTGTCCTATAAATTGACATTTTTCCTGTCCCAACCACTTGCTCTCAAATAACCAACATAGAGGCTTCATATTAATTTTAAATGCTTGGCCAATAGCTCAGGCTTATTACTAACTTGCTCTCACATCTTTTTATTTAAGAAATTTTTTATTTGCTTTACATACCAACCACAGATCCCCCTCTCATCCTTACTCCTGCTCCCCTGAGCTTCCTCCCAACCACCCACCACCCATACCCTCCTCTGAAAGGGTAAGACTTCCCATAGGGAGTCAGCAAAGCCTGGTACAT
>NC_081435.1:49218808-49317897 GCF_949786415.1 Peromyscus eremicus | reverse complement strand
GCACTGGAAACAATTCCTAGGTCATGGACTCTCTTAGAGACCTTCTTGGATTACGAAATCCCTTTAGTTTTCAAAGAGAAAAGGAAGTATGCTAATGTGGATTATGTCTGACAGCTGCTACTCAAAGAAAAATCTCCATTTGCAACTCAATAAGCAGATACTGTGTAAACAACCAAAGATTTGATTTAAGAAACCCAGTACTCAAAAGTTATTTCCTCTACAAAAATGAGGAAACAGTATTAAAAACAAACAAAAATGTAAAAAAGCAAAAAACAAAACACCCAAAACCAAAAACCCCCAAGCCAAATACTAAATCCATGAATGCTCCAAGAAACTACATAAAGAAAAAAAACAAATAAGGAAAGTCAGTGCCAGTTAAGTGTAAGGATTGCACCTGCAAAGACACAGGCAATTTTTTTCATTATTGGGACAAACTATTTTTCCGAGAGCCTACATCAATTATTTGCAACCTAACTAGCTTGTATAATATAAACAAAATATTAACACATTCAGATAATCAAGTTGTTATGCTACAAAATGTAAGCAAAATGTACACATGGATTGGGTAAGTAAAAATGAGGCAATTTTAAAATTGTTTCTTCTTATAATGAGGAAACTCATGCACTCTTACCCACCAAGATTTAGCCACAGCAATAAGCTCTTTTGGGGGTTATTTATTTGTTGAGGAGAGGTCTCAGTATGCAGCTCCTTGGGTTACCTGAACTCCCTATGGAACTAACTAGTCCTGGCCTGGAACTTGCTGTGATCCTCCTCCTCCTGCAGGATTACAGGCATGCACCAGCACACTCAGTTCTTTTTTGGGGTAAGTAACTCTTGAGTATCTGAAACCTTTGGAGGAGGAGGAATTTGCCCCTGGACAGCAGTGAAAGCACTGGCATAAAAAATCAAAACTGGGGCAATGTAGGAAAGAAATGAAAAGTAATTTGGGCAATTAAGCCAGTACACACTATTGCATATTTCTTCATTTTTGGTTATTTATGCCAATATTGTCTTCTCAGAGTACGTAGTATCAAAAATTACAGACTTGTTGGTTCCAGAAGCACCAAAATTCACATCCTAAAATAAACGTTCCTTTGTCTATAAAAATTCATGCTGGGTCAGGCATGGTGGCGTATACCCTTAGTCTCAGTAGGAGGCAGAGGTAGGTGAATGGGATGGCTGAGCATGAGGCCAGCCTGTTCCAGGCCAACCAGGGCTAGGAGACCAGGCCTCAAACTAAAACCAAAAACCAACAAAATTCACAGTTTCCAGAAGGAAAAGATAATGTAAAGTGATTAAATACTGGCTTGTTTAGCCTGCTCAAATCTAAATCAGGTCATATATTCAGTTATCTTCCTGTGACTAATGGTCACTGACCATTTAGTTTGTTTTCCTTAAACTGTCACTATTCTGTTATGAATACATTGTCGCCTGGCCTAGAGCAACCATTTGGTGGAAGCTAAGAATCGACAACCTGACGAATCTGGTTTGAGAAATACTAGCTGTGAAATCTGACCTATACTTACCTGAGGGAGGTTCTTGGGGAAGGAAAGAAAGCAGAGCAGAGCAGTCACTAGAGCACATGAGACTTAACTGTGCATTAAACTCTTCAACTCCCAATACATTTTGAAGCTAGTCTATCTCATTTATTTTGAAGTAAAGGTTCCAATACTAAACTAACAGCATTTCCTCATATCAATGTCAACGATCTAAAACAAAGACATTATCCTATTTTCATTTAGGTTTTCTCTAAGCTTTAAAAGTTTTAAGCAAAAGCCACAAAAATATCTTAGTAATGTTACATGTTTGCCAAGTATGTCTGAATAATGCCAACGTAAGAGGTGCTTGAGCAAGATCTATATTCTCCAGAATTAAATAAAAGTAATTAAAACAAAACAATAAGAAAGAAAAGCACATGAATTGGGGGTTGAGGTTGGAATAGGAGACAGTTTCAGACCTGGTTTAATCCTGAGAAAGATGGGTCCTGAGAAGGACTAACAGTCATGCTTCTTTTCCTCTTCCCCACTGGAGATTCTAAACACTGAACAGACAATAGAGGTGGCAGTGCATCAAACAGTATTGCGTACATTGCAACAATGGCCGGCGCAGACAGGCAACACCGAGGCATCAGAGAAAGAACAGGGTAGCCAAATGCCATCCTTCTTCCACCAAGCACTGGAGCTTCTCAGTTTCCAAATAAAAATCGTGTGCTCAAGAACATTCAATTCTAGAATACTTATGGTCTTAATGCCACTAGGACTGTGCCACTGTCTGAAACAGGGATAGCAATGGTGACATTTGGCTCTGTAATTTTTACATAAAAAATGGGGAATTTGGAGCTGAAATCTTTGACACCACAATCTGCCCTTCCCCCAAAAAAGAATGTATGGGGGAAAAATCTTCAGTAAGGAAGAGGTAGAAGGCATTTAGTCACCTTAAAATTTATTTTTAAAGCATGCAGGGCCAATTACTGGAAGAGATGAGCAAATTCACTAAGATTGGAGTGGCTACTCCTAGATATCAAATTCAGAACAATTTCCAAGTAAGAAATTTAACTCGGAAGCTGCCCCTACCCCATCAAGCCTGATTCCTGTGGATACAAACTTCTGGTACAAGCTGACTGAAGGAGCCAGTCTTACACATGGGCATTTTCAAACTACAGTACAGAAAACACCAAAAAAACCCAACTACAGAAACAAAACACTAAAGTGTTGAAGAGAAACATTTCTATTTGAATCTTAAAGGAAACACTTCACTTCTGTCCTGTGAAAACTGAAAACTGCTCCAGGTAAGTAAGCAGTGCCACAAAATCATTTTACTATCTGTACGGAGGACACAGATTCTAAAAAGGGAACATGGACTTTCCAAGACATCTACGGGATTAAACCAACTATTCCTAAGAAGGGGAGCGGGGAAAGAGCGGGAAGTGTTACTATCTAGACCACTGTTTAAAGTGAAGGCAAAAACCATATACTTACTGCTCTGTCACTATGCAGAACAGGGATCACGTGGGGATAATGGGCGTTTAAGGATAAGAAAACAGGAAGAAGAGGGCTGGGAAATAGCCAAAAGAAGAGTCAAACTGCCAAAACTGCAGGAGAAAAAATTAAGACCAATTTTTTTTTAAACCAATTACCAGGTTTTAGAATAATAACTAAGAACCTGGATGCTTCAAAGAGAGAAGCTATATTTCTTTAAATGCAATTTGGGGATGCAAGATAAATTACATGGCTGAAAAACCCTTCAATATATGAAATTCTGTGAAAAATCTAATTCCTAGAACTTGGTCAGACCAACATTAATCTCACATTAACAAGCAACACCAGGTCTAATATAATGGCTCCAAGTTGGCATTCATACAGGCAAACAAAGGTAAACATTTACAGCTAGACCTAAAACACCACATTCCCTAACTGGTTAACAAATGGGAAGTTTCCTTCCAAAAAACAAAAAAACAAAAACAAAAACAAAAAAACAAAAAAAGCTCCCCCCGCCCCAGTTGTCCTGAAGTTGAGAAATTTCTGAGATCATCAGATTGGAACATGCTTCGTGCATTGCCAATGCTGCCTGTCTGCCCGAGCTCAACATTGAATGAATAAAGAAAGCAATTCACTCAATAAAACTAAGCATTGCAGACAAAATTTCAATATAATTAGTTTCTAACTGCAATCATGCGTCACTACAACCTAACCACCCCGTATATGGAACCCACTGTCAGAAACCCCCCCAATAATCACTCACTCTGCTATATGAATGTTCAATCACTGGTCAGTACTCTCCTGTAACAGCAAGGAGGAGGGGTGGAGAACTCACCCAAGTAATAAACTGTAAGCTACTTTTGAAACAGGCTCAAAAGTTATTCTTTTAAATACACCAATCCAAGGACTTAAGAATTCTCAGTATTAACCATGCTCAGGCAGCAAGGGTTAATGCCATAGTGACAGATAGGTCAGTGGTTGCCATACTGGTACAAGCACATGTATTCCAAAACCCACACTTTATAGAGTCACCATTCCGGAAGGATTATAGGTACATGTTTTCACTATTTAAGTGAACGAAAACCACAATTGTCCAAGTTAAAAATAGATGATTAAAGCTCATTAAAAAGCCCTTGGAATTTTATATTTTCACATAAATAAACTAACCTTGGTTGGATAAGTTGGAGAGAATATATTTCAGTTACTAAGTTAATAGAGTTAGCTGATTATCCTTCTGGCACAATCTCTTAAGCAGATTACAGGAAATTCGATTTACTATGGCTTTTCAAAGATTCAAAGTTTATCAAAGCAATTCGTATCAATATTCTATTCTCTGTTCTTTCATGCAAAGAACATTGAACTAACCTTATTACAGTGACGCCCAATACCCATTAGGAAGTTATCTGGTTTAATGTCTCTGTGTATAAAATTCTTTGTATGCACATATTCAATTCTACTGATCATCTGAAAAAGAAAAAGGGTAAAAATAATAAGTGATAATAGAAAGCAACTCATAACTTCTCAAGTACTCCAGTATTTCAATTATGTATGGTCTATAATGACAGCACTAGAAAAACAACAAATGAAAAAACAATAAAGCCCTTTATTTATTTCCAGCTTGCTGGCCACTAAGCCCAAGCTTTGGTGGCTTTGGCCTGTTCTACTAGTGTGAATGACTAAAAACCTGCGTTGCTGGATGTGGTGGCACTCACCTTTAAGCCCAGCACTCAGGAGGCAAAGGCAGGTGGATCTCTATGGGTTCAAGACCAGCCTGCTCTACAAAGTGAGAAAGAACAATTGCTAAGGACTATATTGCAAAAAAGCCTTATAGTCCTTAACAAATTTCTTTCTCATGTTACCACAGAACCTTGACTAGCTATTTTGTACCTTTCTCTTTCTGACTTCAAGCTCCTAGAAGGGACTACTTATTCTACTTTATTTTCCCAGTGGTAAACCTAGAGAGTTTGAAGCCAGGCTGGACCATTTTAAAAAAAAAAAAAAAAAAAAAAAGGCAAACAAAAGAAAAAGGCAAACTTAGGCATTTCTAAAACATCCTGGTGTTGCTTCAATGCTATTGGTGTTTCCAACTTTATTACTTTAAGCATCAATTTGGCTAAAACTTCATCTTTAGTTACCCTGGTACCTTATTTTTAAAAAAACCAAAGTTCTTTGCTGCTGTTCTTTGCTCATCTGAGACATGATCTTGTATAAAGCACAGGCTGGCCCTGCATTGGTAACCCCTCTTCAGCATCCCAAACGCTGAGATTCTAAGAGTCTGTGCCACCACACACAGTAAAAACAGAATGCTGCACGTAATAGTTATTTCCAGAGGAACACATTTATAAAGCATACCTTACTACTATAAGACAACAAACAATCCTTTTATGTTTTTTGAAGAGAAATAGTGACACGTGGGGTTATAATACTCTGGTCTATGAAATGTTGCCATTGTATAAATAACTTTTCTCCGTTTTTTATTTTTGTCAAAAGTTTACATACCTGGTCAGCTAACATAAGTACAGTCTTCATAGTGAACCTTCTTGAACAGAAATTGAAGAGATCTTCAAGGCTGGGCCCCAGAAGATCCATGACTAGCACATTATAGTCTTTTTCTTGTCCATACCACCTAACAAAACAAGAAAAGGGAGAGTCAATACAAAAACATTATCACTTAATATTATAACATTTAAATACTTTGTTTAGGGAAACCTTTTCTCTAGACACAAGACAAACAGTGATTAAACACACTGCTCAAAAGAGTAATAAGCCCCCCTCCCCCTGCACAGCCACTTAATAACTACTCTCACCAGCATAACTCAACTCTGTAGCCACCTGCGTCACTTCCCGACCTTGGACAAATTCTTCAATCTTGGACTAGCTTTGTAATGGAAGAAATGACTCCATCAGCCCTCTTATAACACTTCAGAAAGGCCTCTTCTCATTAGCTCCCAACTCCCTTCCCACCAAACTGCACTTCAATTATTTGTCCCTCATTGGAAAGGAATCATATTTTTGCCTAGTTTAGTATTACAAGAGTAGTATCAACACATGATTAATCTGTTCAAAAAAAATTACTTTAACTGTCTTGTGTTATACTGTATATAAATAAAATTTCTCTCCAATAACTCAAATGTTATCACTTAATTTCTCGTTGTGAGAACTCGAAATCATGACCATTAAGTTTTTTCACATTTTGATGTCTGTAAACAAATTCTTCTCTGAAACAATATGGGGCCAACCTGGCTATGTACAGCAAGCCATTGTCTCCGCAAACAGTGGAGTAAATACTTAAAAGCCTAACCTGGCTTAGTTTCTCTGTTAACACCAATAGGAACAATGTGTTAAAAACACTCAAAAGGAGAGAAAAGGCTTTCTGAAAACTAAAATCCGTGTCCGATTGCTGGCCAAGCCTGTAACCCTAACGCTCAGGAGCCTGAGGCAAAGTGTGAGGCCAGCCTAAGCTACAGGGTGAGATGAGATCCTGCCTCAAAAGACCAAAACACAACATTAAATACCAGCCTCTAGGAAATTATCTAAGGGTTTTAGTGCTACTTCTTCTTTACAATTTTGCTCTAATATGCTGTTCTGCTACCGATAGATATAATTTATTTTAAACATCAGTATTAACACAAGAATATGAAGATTTTCCTAGAAAATACAGTTTACTATATAATGTGCTATGCTCATTTTGTTTTGTTTTGTTTTTTGAGACAGGGTTTCTCTTTGTAGCCTTGTCTCTGCCTCCTGGCTGGGATTAAAGGTGTGCACTACCACAGCCCAGCTGCTATTTCTTTTTTCTTTCTTCTCTTCCTTTTTTTTTTTTTAAAAAAATAAAGTTGTTTATTTTAATTAATGATCTCAGATACTCAATACTATTATCCCTTTAAGGTCATCCTCAGAACTGCAAGGGATTTCAAATGTAACCTTCAAGAGAAATATAGATAAAACCTCAAATCAGGCCGGGCGGTGGTGGCGCACGCCTTTAATCCCAGCACTCAGGAGGCAGAGCCAGGCGGATCTCTGTGAGTTCGAGGCCAGCCTGGGCTACCAAGTGAGTTTCAGGAGAGGTGCAAAGCTACACAGAGAAACCCTGTCTCGAAAAACAAAAAAACAAAAAACAAAAAACAACAACAACAAAAAAAAACCCAAAACAAAACACACACACAAAAAAAAACCCCCTCAAATCAGCTGGTTCTAATTTCAGACCTTTACTAACAGAGTCCATATTCAGTTATATCAAATTTGCTCCCTTAAAATCTTAGTAAGTCAAAGTAAAAGATCATTAAGCATACAATATACACTTGCATGAAACTGAGGTCCATAGTGGCAGGTCTGTTATGGGGCTAACTACGCACTTTCAGACTGGAGTTGAAGCTAGCTCCACAGGAAGGAATTCACATCTGCTACTGTAAGCTTGGCTAAAAGTCTGCCTGGGGAACGAATAGGCCCTAGTGGGGAAGCTTCCACTATTATACAGCTGGAGACTAGAGATTGTGTGCCTATCTAATGCCTTCTAGCTATTTGTGTTTGTGTCCATGTACCAGCGCTGCTGTTAGCTGTGGCTACGCTGCTGTTAGCTGTGGCTACGGGGATTCTTCTGGCAGTAGGTCATGTGCTTACTATAGAGACTCTAACTGGTCAAAGTGCTGAGAAGAACAGAACTGTTGAAAGATGAGCCTTAAGTGGGATTTCTATATCTCGTTCTGCAAGGCTCGGAGAACATCCCAAAAGAATGTTAGAGCAAGAGGGAGGGGTAGAAGGGCAGAGAGTTGTGGAACAGTTTATTCTGGGCCTAACATGTCTACTGTACTCTAGAATTCTCATCAGTTGTGATCATCAGCATAAAGCCTGTACACCACTCAAGCACATTTATTAATCTGATACCCGCTATTTTTCCCATTTTTTTCTTGATTGAAGCAATACACTCTAATCATCCTACTTAGTTTGTAGTCTGATGGAATTTCTGCCAGTTGTCATTACTTTAAATGTTGCTAACAGTGGTACGATGGATGGGGCAGAGTGTAGACAAGTGAAGGTCAAGGGAGAGTTACGCATTAACACACGTCTTCATTGGGAAGTGTAAGTTATAGCTATCACCTGCATACCAATCACAAATGGTTAATGATCTCTTTTGGGTGCTGTAGATCAAACCCTAGGACACCCAGATGCCAAGCAAACACTACCACCAAGCTATTTCATCCAAGCCCCTGATCAACAATTTCCTAATAGGCAACTATACACACATAGAAAATAAAATTGCTTGTTTTCTGGAACTAGCAAGGAAATATAGAATGACTGCTAATGGGTTCAAGATATCTTTGTGGAGCGTTGACAAAAATATCCTAAAACTGAATTATGGTAATGACTATACAACTCTGTACATATGACAAAAATAAAATTGTACACTTTAAATGGTTCAAGCTTTTCACTAGCAAGTCATGTCATTTTAAGTTATTTTAAAATTTTCTCCTACACTCTAGTCAGAGCTATAGAAATCGTAAGGTCAGCTGGAGTATGGGGGCTCATGCCCACTTGAGAAGCTGAGAATTGCTTCCAATCTCATGTTAGTATTGAAAGCCAGGCGTGCCCATCTCTGTAGTTCCAGTCAGTATTCAGGAAGAGGCAAGAGGATTGCCAAGAGGCCAGTCTGGATACAGAGCTCCAGGCCAGCCAGGCTATACAGTGAGATCTTGTACAAAACAAACAACTCCCCAGCTTGGGCTACATGAGACCTTGTTTCAACACAGACACACACAGATTCATTCTCTGATCTAAAAGAACAGATAAATGATAAGTAACAAACATTAAGGCAACAACAAAATGAACACACTTAATACCATACCAAGAATAACAGAAAAATGGCCAGAAACAAACCACTCTGCTCATTGATCCATGACTCCTCTTTCTCGCTGGGTATTTAAATAAATTCATGTTGATCCATGACTCCTCTTTCTCGCTGGGTATTTAAATAAGTTCAGGTTATCCTTGAATTTGTGATCCACCAGCTTTAGCCTGGGATTACAAGCAGGCACCACCATGCCAGGCACTTCCCCCACTTCTTGCAGTACTAAGGATTGAATCCAAGGCCTTGTACCTGCCACGTAAGTATTTGACTATACACACCCCTGTGAGATCCTACCTCTAGTTCTCACCATTCCCACCTAGCTCTCTATATCCAAACCCTGGTCCTTCTGCTGGTGTGGCAAGTGTTTTATCCAGTAAGCCATCTCCTCAAGCCTGAACTGCGCCTACCTGTCACGATGTGGTGTGGTAATTATGAGATGACCCACGTAAAAGCAGTCACCCAACAATTATACAATGCTAACAACCACGACAATAGCATCCTTTTCCCACCCCACTCTTTTCTGAGAGACATGGTCTCTGATATGTACCCCCACGACTAGTATGTAACTTGCTTTGTAGTCCAGGATGGCCTCAAACTAGCAGCAATCCTGCATTCTGTCTCAAAAGTGCATGTGTCATCCTATCTGCTTGACAATACCATTTTCCACAACAGCCACAAGCACTTAGCAAAATTCTGTACTTTCCAGCAACGGAATGCTAGAACCTCAACAGAATTCTCAAAGTGTGGCCATCAGGTCTTAGCAGAAATTATTTGGATGTCCTATTAAAAATTAGATTTGGGACCCATTTCAGAATTGATTAAATACATATGAGCAGAAGGTGAAGCCACCTGCATTTTAACAAATTCTGTAGCTAGTTCTTAAAAAAATTATTTATAGTATGTGTATAAGTGTTTTTCCTGCATATATGTGTACCACAAGCATGCTTGAAGAGTTCAGAAGAGGATGTCGGATCTCCTAGAACAAGTTACTGACAATTGTGAGCCACCATGTGGGTGCTGGGAATTGAACTCTGGTCCTCTGTAAGAGCAATAAATGCTCTTGAGCTCTCTCCAGCCCATGTAGTCAAGTATTATGCATGGCTAAGGTCTGAGAAACGCTTACTCCACTGGATTCAAACAACCTCAATCAATAGTCTGTCCCTTGAATCTGACTGTGCTTGCTAGTTTTTTGTCAACTTTACACAACCCAGAGTCATGTCAAAGAAGAAACCTCGTTCTATAAAATGCCCCCACTAGATTGGCTTGTGGGAAAGCCTGGGGCAGTTCTTAATGGAAGCAGGCCCAGCTGGTACCACCCCTGGGCTGGTGGTCCCATATGCTATAAAGCAATCTGAGCAAGTTAGTAAGCAACCAGCATTCCTCCATGGCTTCTGCATCAGCTTCTGCCCCCAAGTTCCTACTCTGAGACTTCTCTCAGTTGTGCTATGGAACTGTAAGCTAAAATAAACCCTTTCCTCCCACAGGGTTTATTGCTAGTGCTGTTTTATCATAGAAATAGAAGCCCCTAACTTATTCAGACACTGACCAATGAAAGCAGCCAAGGGCTTCCAGGTACACCTCGAAGCTTATTCTTACACACTATCCTCTTGAAGTTAAGAAAACATTCACATCCTTGTATGTTCAATCTCAGTTTGAGATTTAGACACTGTTCTGCTAATTTTCAAAGGAAGACAAACTTACTGATACCACATGTCTGGCTCATGACAAATGCTCAAATTTCAAAAGCAAAATTTTGAAGTGTGTCTATTTTAAACTCACTGGTACACAGTAGGCACTCATACAGGGAAAAGCTTTTTATTATCTACAACTTACTATAGATATGCTATGTAAATTTGCTTATAAGCTTAAGTGTGTTAAAGTTAACCAAGACAGTTTCAACCACTAGAGACTTTATTTGAAGAATTGCAGCTAATATTCATTGAACTGAAACACTGATTTCACTAAGTGGAACCTGGTACCAGGAATAATTTAAATCCAGTGTCAACAGCCCCCATACAAAAAGTCCTTAAAAAAAAAAAACAACAACAAACAAACAAAAAACAAAAGACAGAAAAAGGAAGCCAGGCGTGGTAGCACACACTAGGTGAGTCCAAGGCCAGCCTAGTCTACACAGCAAGACCCTTGTCTCAAAAAACAAATAAATGTGAAGGACAGAAAAAAGAGAGGTATTCATATAAAAAACATGCACTCCAAACAAGTACAATGTATGAGACATTTCTAATACAACTACTCCCAAGTTTTTCAATTTCAGAAGGGCTGGCAGGACAACAATGTCTTAGAAGTTCTCTTGTAAACTTCTTCCCTGTACATTTAAATACAACACAAACACAGGAAAAATTTACACTACCCATACTTCATCCACTGTAGACATTTTCTTAAAAATAAAATAAAATAAAAAGCCAAGTGGTGATGGCCCATGCCTTTAATCCCAGCACTTGGGAGACAGAGAGGTAGGTGGATCTCTGAGTTTGAGGCCAGCCTAGTCTACATACAAGAGTGACTTCCAGGACAGCCAGGGCTACACAGAGAAACCCTGTCTCCAAAAACCACAATCAGAAACAAACAAAAAGCACGCACTACACAAACACCCAAAGCAACAACCCTTCTGGATATTGACCTAGAAAATTAAAATGCCAGATAAAGTAATAAACCTTGTGATTAAGTTAAAGAACTTTTCATTTTTCTTTTTTTAAAGACAAAGTCTCACTATGTGGCCCAGGTTGGCCCAGAGTTCTGAATTCTGGGATTACATGTGTGTCTACCACACCTGGCCCTAGAACATTAAATTTCAATGATATAGTGGGTTTTTTTTCTAACAGTAATCAAAGCAAAAAGAGCACAGCCACATTTCCCTTCGTAAATCAGCAGCCAGCCTTAGTCCAGTCTTAGTTTAACACAAGTATTAGAACTGGAGACCATTTCAATCAGAAACTCAGGAACTTAACTAACTGTACACGCAGCAAATACTTCTAAAATGCACCGTGTACACATTTCTACAGCTGGATTAAAAAAGTAAACACACAGGCCGGGCGGTGGTAGGCGCACGCCTTTAATCCCAGCACTTGGAGGCAGAGCCAGGCAGATCTCTGTGAGTTCAAGGCCAGCCTGGACTACCAAGTGAGTTCCAGGAAAGGCGCAAAGTTACACAGAGAAACCCTGTCTCAAAAAACCGAAAAAAAAAAAAAAAAAAGTAAACACATAAAATGAAGCCAGAGTAAGTGCCTCCTTTATACCTGCACACTGTGCTAAGAACCTGTCAGCAAAACCTACTTCTTTCTCTCAAAGCACTGTAGGAACGCATACAAAACAGTGTTTTGTTACATATGTTTTAGATACTCCCCCCACCAAAAAATCCAAACCACTTGGTTGTGTGAGGTTACAGTGTAGCTTCTAGCATCATACTGCCTGATACAGCATCTTGTGAGCACATAAATTAAAGAGTCCATTGTTGTTTTTCTGAGATGGGGTGTCTCTGTGTAGCTGTCTGTTCTGGAACTGGCTGTAGATCAGGCTAACCTCAAACCCAGAGATCCACCTGCCACAGCCTCCCAGGTGCTGGGATTAAAGGAACCAGCCACTACTCACTACTTACTGAGATATAGGTCCAGGAAAAATGGAGATAAATTAGCTGAGCAGAGAGGCAATAGTTATCAAAACTCTACATAGTCTATGTAGTATGGCTGTTCCTGTATTTTGACTCCAGAATCAACCTAGGCCTTAAATATCTACGTTATATACCAGGTGTAATTTTTAAATGAACCTCCCAACTTACAGGATTAAAAGAGATAATTAATACATAAAGCCTGGATAGTGTTCAATCTTGTTCTTAATTATGTTTATGTGTGTAGCAAGTGCTGGTGACCACAGAGGAGGGGTTGCATTCCCTGGAGCCACCAAACACAGGTGCTGGGAATGTAATTCAGATCTTTCACACAAGTAGTACTCACTCTTAACTATTGAGCATTTACCTCTCCACTCTTTTTTTTTTGAGAGCCTTCATGTAGCTCAGGTGTCCTTGAACTTCCTGCCTCTACCTTCCAAGTGCTGAAATTACAAGCATGTGCTACCACTACCATGCCTCTTCTTCCCCGTGAAAGGAAAAAGAATATGCAGGCACTGAAGCCAACCAACTATTCCCTTATTTCAACAGTGCCTATCAATGCTAGAAATAAAAGGCAATTACACCTCACAACAAATCTCTGTACTGTATACATCAGAGGTGGGAAGTAGTATCCTTCATCACAATCCTATCAACTTATATAAAGCATTTAAACACTATTAAGACCTATTTGGAAGCCATGCCAGGTCTTGCCAGACTGGACTACATGAAATTCTGTTTCAGAAACAAGAAAAAACAATTTGGTCTAACAAAATCTTTTCTCTGAAAAGCAGATAACATTAAAAATTGTGGAATTCTAGGTTCAAATACAGTTTGGCTTTTGTCTTTTCCATTTTTATTTAGTGTCTAACACTCTCCAACCAATCCTTTTTGTATGGCACTTTCAAAGTCCTTATTAAAACAGCCACAACAAAAATTTATAAACAGAAATCTAGAACTGGTTGCACGCCTTAAATCCCAGCACTTGGGAGGCAGAGGCAAGTCGGAGCCAGTGTGGTCTACAAAGCAAGTTCCAGGGCAGCTAGGGCTACACAGAGAAACCTTATCTTGAAAACAAAAACAAAAACAACAGCCACAATACATTTCCATTTCCAGTCACTAAGACTAGAGAATGGCAATGTTCTAGGTCTTCAATGGAAGAAAAGGAGTCAAAGCTATCAACTACCACTGAGTAGTCAAGCGGTAGTCCTCACAACTACATTAAATAGTGTCAGTAACTTCTCCAGGGTACCCATCAACCAGAAGGCTTTGTTATTACTTTGTTTTGAATATCCTTCATCAAATTTAGAAGAAATGACACACAACTACTATAAAAACATTGTCACAAATAGATTGTAGTTTATAAAAGATAAGCAATATGTGTACATAATTCTTGTATCTCAGTAAGGGCACACATCTGTCAAAACTAACCCAACCACACATTAGCATTTGTATATTTCACTAAGTATAAATTATACCTAAGATCATAAAAATTCCATTAGACCACATATCGGTTCACACTAGTTAACACTGGTCACTTAAACTATTAGGAACCACTGAGGTTGCACTATAAACAAAAACAGTAACCAGAGCACATCACTTTAAATACACATTTCATTCACTAGAAGGTATGAAAAAGATACTCATGTCATCTACTTAATAAGCCATTTTAAAGATTCAATTAATCCCAGCACCCAGGAGTTAGAAAGATCTTTGAATTTAAGACCAGCCTAGCCTACAAAGTGACCTCCAAGTCAAGACAGTTACACGGTGAGACCCTGTCTCAAAGATTCAATTCTTTATATCTGTTTATAATTTTTTTTTCTTTTCAGACAGGTCTTGATATGTTACCTGGGCTGGCCTCAGATAATGTTCCAAGTGCTCAGATTGCTGGTATGAGCCACCAAGCCTAGCTATATTGTTCTTTGGAATACTGGCACTTAATTAAATTTAGAGTCTCTCATATGTGAAGCATGTGTTTCTTCACTGACCTACAATTCCGAGGCAGTTTGTTTTTTGTTAAATTAATGTGTGTGGATGGAGACAAGAGAATTGTGGATAGTGAACGAAGCTAACTAAGTATGGCTATCTCAGTTATCAAATGGAAGGTGTGGCATGTATGAGCAGGCATGATATGACCTTGACATCAAGGTGATAATGGCTTTCAGGAGAACTAGGAGCCAGAAGACTAGTTAACTCTTCTGGGACTCAAGGTTTAACTTATATGAGTCAATGTTCTTCATGCATCTTGCAGATTTTGTTCAGCTCAAAAACATCATCAATTATCCCATAAATGAACAACACAAAGCACATTCCAGTACACTGTGAATTTAGTCACACTTTGAAAAAAGTCACTTCAACAGTTGTTTTCCTCTGTTTAACCTGATTCACAATTATAAGTGTGTGTATGTGTGTATATATATATATATGTGTGTGTATACACACACACACACACACACACACACACACACACTTAATAGCAAAAGATTAAGAAATTGTTTAGCCGGGCGGTGGTGGCGCACGCCTTTAATCCCAGCACTCGGGAGGCAGAGCCAGGCGGATCTCTGTGAGTTCAAGGCCAGCCTGGACTACCAAGTGAGTCCCAGGAAAGGCGCAAAGCTACACAGAGAAACCCTGTCTCAAAAACCAAAAAAAAAAAAAAAAGAAAAAAAGAAATTGTTTAAACTGCCTTTAGCAGTACAAAGGATTAACTAATGTTTTGTAAATATTTTCTAAAATATCTGACATCCAAATGCAGAGGGGCAGGAAGGTATGGTTAAAAAACAGAGGCAATAACTCTTTCCCCATATCCCCAACTACCTTCTTATACACAATTTTCCTATAAAAGTATATTCTACCACTATACATCTTTCTAAACAGTTAATCTAAAAGTTGCCAGAAGCAGATGCATGTGTAAGTTTTGTGAGGTACTGTTTCATAAAATAATATTTAAAGGTAAGACTTAGACACAGCACCAAACTGGGGGGGAGAGTTTTGCAACTATCATCTGGAAACGGTCTTAAAATCCAAAACTAAAAGGTCTGAGATCAACTAAGCAAAAGACTTTAAACAGGGAATCCTGTTCACATGGTAAGTTCCGCACATAAAAAGCAATGAGTTCTTTTCCCAGCAGAATAAATTTCCCAAACATTTCTTCTTGGGGAAAACCAAAGTGTATGTCCATGTAAATGTGTGTCGTATGAGTGCAAATGTCTAGTTTAGAAGAGGGCATCAGATTCCTTGGAGCTGGAGTTAGAGGCAGTTGTGAAAAACCCCTGGGGGGTGCTGGGAACTGAACTCAGATCCATCTCTCTAGCCCTCCCCAACATTTCTATTCAACACTCTCCCACCCCCAACAAAACTGAAACCATTAATTACTAACATTCTTTTTGAATTGTACAGATGGGCAGCTGATGAGCCTCACAGAAGTTAAAAGACTAGCTCACCACCAAGTGCTCAAACATTCAATTCTGATTGTCCCACTTAAGAGCTCTTCTTGTTTACCAAAACTGTTTTTCCTTTACAGAGTTAATTCAATTTCTGCATGTAGAAAAGGAATGTAAAGATGGTTATTCTAGGTAAGCTTTCAATGTCCTGCAAGCCAAAAGGATTTAGTTTTTAAACCATAAACTGGATGTCATACTTCACTCTTGAGGTTAGATTTATTTCCTTTCTTTTTTCTTTTTTTTGGTTTTTCGAGACAGGGTTTCTCTATGTAGTTTTGGTGCCTGTCCTGGATCTCGCTCTGTAGATCCGCCTGGCTCCGTCCGCCTGGTTCTGCCTCCCGAGTGCTGGGATTAAAGGCGTGCAGCGCCACTGCCACCCCAGCCTAGATTTCTTTCTAAGTGGCTGTAGTCCCTCAAACTACACAGGAAGAGGGAAGCCAACCACCCATGTAGGCCAAATAATTTTGAGTCTCTCTACCACAGCAGAGTATCTTAAAGCCAATCTTATAAACAGATTGTATGTGTGCATAAAAAATTAAGTATGAAAGGAGGATGTGTATGATAGGTAAAAATGAGATAAAAATTTAAAATTTAAAATTATTATCAACTCATGGATAAAACAGATTGTTCTAGTTACATAAAGCTAGCCAGCCAACTTGCCTGAACATTTTCCAAGTAAATATTTACTAGATATATAGTAGGTATAAGTGACATAGAAATACTGAATATACAAAAGAATGGGAAAATACTGCCACCAAACTAAGAATGTTTTTGTGAATATTTATCTTTTGGTGCAAAAAAAACTATCATTTCACATTTCCCTTTAAAACCAACAAACTGGTCAGTCATGGTGGCCAGCACTAGAGGGAAGACAGAAGAATCTGAGTTTGAGTCTCAAGAAAAAGGAAAAACAAAACAAAAAACAACCAACACACTGTATCTGTTTTTATGTACCTGTCTCTACCATTGCTTAACAACCTTACACTTTCCCCACCCCTACCTAATTACCACATTCTGCCTTAGGAACCACTCCCAGAAGCCACTCTATTCTTGGATGCCCTCCCCAACCAGTCCACCAAGCTTGCTTCCTGAAATCTCATCTCCTTTCCCAGGAAGCCTTAATTTAAAAGCCAGGTTAATCTATTTAGCCCCACCCACAGAAAGCTCACAAGGGCAGTAACTCTCTCTGCATTCACCATTTTATAATAGGTACCTACTGGTCTGCTCACATGTTAACTCATCCATCTGCTTATTTAGTATACTACTCATTGCCCTTAATGATCTGTATCTGCAAGGTCCTGAAGCTACCAGACTAAAGAACACTAGCATTGAAAATGCAATGATTAATGTTTTTTTGAAATTTATAAATTTCCCAACACTGGGCAATCTTAAAAGGACGACAATATGTGAAATGGGCCAAACACAAAAGACCCGATACAGGCTGATTGTACTGGAAGGAAACCAGTAAAAACAAAGCAGCAGAGGCCAAGGGCCTTTTTTCCTCCATGATAGTGAATTTCAGGGACAAAAAAAAAAAAAAAAAAAAAAATCACTCAAAAACTCAAACCTCCAATTTCACTTTAAATTATTCACTTGGCCATATAAATCTGGAATTTTCTTTGAAAGAGCTCATTTACAAATGACCAGCAGAGTATTTATCACCCCCCAGCATCTGTATTAAAAATGTGTATCATTTTTTAAATGTAGTAGTATTATTTAGATTGAAGGTAATTCATTACTCATTTCAGGACTTAGAAAAAAGCAATTGGGTGTGGTATACTCCTTTATTCCCACTATTTGGGAAGAGGCAGGGAGATCTCTATGAAGTCAAGGCCCAGGCTGGTCTATATAACATCACCCAGTCGTGGCAGAACAGGGACAAGAGAGGAATGGAAAAGGAGAGAACACATTATGCAGCAGTCCATTTCGTTCTCAACTGTGATTCTTTTTTTTTTTTTAACAGTGAGGTTTAAAGCTATAGTTTAGTTTTTACAAAGGTTAATTTCAAAAGTAAAATTAATGTTTCTTTCAATAAAATTAAATATTTGAAACAGCAATTTTTGTCCTGATTATTTCTATTTACCATTCATCCTTCTCTCCGACGAAATTTCCCTTAAATGTTACCGACAAAATAACTCAACAGGTTGAAGCTACTTATCAAACTGCTGGTAAGTGAAGCTTTCTTTATAAAGCTGACCAGCTCATTTCAACAGTTGGTGCTGTTCTAAACTGCCTTTGCCATTGCCTGTAAAGTTTGTAGGAACTAAAACATGTCAAACATTACCATTCACAAAAGCAAAAAGCAATGAACATATTGGGCAGGGATATTAAGGATTCTAGATCAGTATAACATAACAAGTTATGTCGCATCTGCTGCAGGGATCACACACTGTCATGCCATCTCCTTCCCAGAATCTCATGGCCTTATGGGACTCCATTCTTGGCTTTCCAAGGGTTAATCCATTTAAGGCTGCTAAAGGGAAATCAAGGAAACTTAATATGTGAATCCAAGCGGAGAAAAAGGCAGGAATATGGGGGTTGAGTCACGTCGTTCCGCCATTTTCTAAGCGGAGGAGGAAGACATGTTGGAACAAAAACACAACAAAAGAACAGCCATTTCCCAAACCAGCTCGGATAGCAACCCCAACAGACTAAACTCGGTCACATCCGCACCTTCCCAACCACTTCAGTGGACAAACGTACGAACATCAAAAGTGTCGCCGTAGTAAAGATAGCAAGATCCCCTCCGCGTAGGGATCAAAAATGACCTGCATAGTTAACTGCAAACGAAAGCCCCGGGAAACGGGAAAATTGACAGAAACTAAATGCAGCAGTACAACAAACAAAATTTCAACTAAGTTGGCGAACTGAAATTTATCCAACGATTACGGTTAATTGTGGAACCCGAGGGACTCGGTACCAAAACCGATTCAGCCGGTCCCATTACCAGCCTCAATCCCTTTCACCATTGATTTCGCAACTCCCTCTGTG
Organism: Peromyscus eremicus; assembly: GCF_949786415.1. NCBI lineage: Eukaryota > Metazoa > Chordata > Mammalia > Rodentia > Cricetidae > Peromyscus > Peromyscus eremicus. Next base: position 49,299,018 of record NC_081435.1, on the reverse strand, counting down.
ACCGACTGTGCTCAAGGGTTCTTACCGTATGTGAGGGATGCCAACCCCACCTTGAAGAATCTTATACAGTTTGCTCTCGTACAGCAACTGGGGATGCCTGGCCTTCTGGGATTCTAGCTTCACTGCCACTTCCTGCAGAGGAAAGGGGATGATGGCATCAACATCCCTATGGATTCAAACTCACTTGGGAAATGAGAAGAGACATTAGCAATGCTTGCTTCTAGTCGCCGCCACTACAAGGACGTGAAAGGATGGGGAAAAGCTACCTCTGTAATTACAAAACAAGCCAACCAGCCTCAAAGGCTTTTTCGGGGGGGGCAATGGCGATCGCTCATGTCCTCTAAATCTAAAGCGAATTTTGAAAGGATCCATCCAGAAAACAGGCAACCTTGGGACGTAAGGCGAGATTTTTTTCTTTTTTTAAAAGAAACTGTTCTAATTGGAACAAGAACCCCAAACTAAATTTAAGAAATACAAAGAACACCATGGCGATCACACGCCTTCGCCCTTCTCCTCTCATCTGGAACAACGGTTAAAAAAAAGAGACCTTCTGAACAAGCTGGGAAACCTCAGAGTTTTTACCCAGCCTTTCTATCGGGTTTTTCCTTTTTAGGGAAATAGTGGGGGAGGTTGCTAAGCCCGGAGAGCTGGCTCGCTCTAGGCTCCCCAGTGCGTGCGTGCGTGCGTGCAGGGGGAAGAGGCTTGGAGTACTTAGGGGGGTTGGGGTGGGGGAAGAAAAAAAAAAAAAAAAAGCCCAGCGTTAACGTCCACCCCCCACCCCCCGCCCCGAAGCGGGTGATTACCTCGCCATTGGTGATGTTGATCGCCAGATAAATGTCCCCGAAGGAGCCCGATCCGATCTTCCGCACCAGTTTGTATTTCCCTCCGACGATAAATTCGGCCTTAGAGCCGCTGCTGCTGGCCATCCTGAGACGCGAAGATGGAGGCGGGGGCCGAGCCCCGACACCTCGGCGAAGAGGATGGAGGCCTCCTCCGGGGCTGCTCCCCCCGGCAGAACGGCGGAGCGCGGCAGGCCACCGGGAAGCGAGGCTTTGTTGGCGTTACGGGGCGCCGAGTCGGCTGCGAGAGACGGGATCGCCGCCGCCGCCGCCGCCGCCGCTGCCGCCGCTCGCTGGAGGGCCAGGCCGCAGTTCGTGAAGGGTGGTCGGCGGCTGCTGACTGACGCTCGGCCCGTGGCTTTGGGGCGGCCGCCGCTGTCTCGCGTTGGCGGCGACGTTGCGGGGGGCAACGGGAGAGGGGGCCGCGGGGAGTTAGGGCGGCGCGACCGCTGCCACCACTGCCGCCGGCTCCGGCCCGGAGGGACTCCCCGTCACTCCGCCGATGCCGCCATCTTGTTACTCCAGCTCCAGCCAACACAAAATGCCCCCAGTCCCTGGGAGCCGCTTCTTCACGGCGCGGAGCACTCTGGGAAAGGGAGCTCGGGCGCTCGGTCGGTAGGGTGGGCTGCGAGACGGAGGGCGGAACCGGATCCGCGAGAGGCGCAGCCCACGCTCCGAGCGTCACCCCCCGTCGCCGCCCCGCGGCGCCTGCGCACGGCGATGCCTGCGGACCGCGCAGGCGTGCTGCGGCCTGTCCTCTTCCCCCCCCCCCTCCTCCGGGGCTCACTTCCACTTCCGGCCGTCTGCGGGTCGGCTCTTGCTACCTGTTAAGTCAGTTCAGGCCCCGAGGCTTGTGTCGGGCTGTGCTTGTGGAGAGCGCGTTAGGGAGTCACCTTTTTTTTTTTTTTTTTTTTTTTCCAAATGTGGCCAATGGAAGCGTCTGGTCTCCTTGGGAGTGGAGCGTTGACCTTTCTTCCGCGTTTGAGGCGGTTTCTAACCTTTGATCGGTCTTCAAGTCACTCTCTGGGGCCGTCCTTTCCCAGCCCAGTTTCTGCTTGGAAAGAGAAAAGCCGAGCTGGGCGAGCTGGCTTCAAGAAGTGGCTCAGGTTTTAGTAGGGCCTAGTTGATTACTAGTAATTAGAGTTCGGGCTCCCTGGAATGTTGCTAACCCCCCCCCCCCATTTTTTTTAAGGGCTCAGAAAGAACCTGGAGTTGGTCTCACCCCAATGTCTGTTTGTGGCCCTATGAATACACTTGATCTAAAAGGAACAATTCAAATAGGTGCTTCATAATTTTACTGATATAATGAAGAGCAAAAAAAAAAAATAACAAGCTGGGCGGTGGTGGCGCACGCCTTTAATTCAAGCAAGCACTTGGGAAGCAAAGGCAGGTGAATCTGAGTTCGAGGCCAACCTGGTCTACAGAGCTAGTTCCAGGACAGTCAGAGCTACAAAGAAGAAACCCTGTCTCGAAAAACCAACAAACAAAACAAAGATAACGATAACAGTAAGGAAATTGCTCATAGTAAACGTTGTTATACCCATCCCCAAAGAAACAGTCACATTTGAGTCATGTTGAAAAGTACAGTATTGATATAAACGGTATAAATAACTATCATAAATTAAAATTGAGAGTGTTTAAAACTTAAGAAGGTAATTTTTAAGTAAAAACCGATTAAAAAAGATCAGGACTTGCCGGGCGGTGGTGGCGCACGCCTTTAATCCCAGCACTCGGGAGGCAGAGGCAGGCGGATCTCTGTGAGTTCGAGGCCAGCCTGGTCTACAGAGCGAGATCCAGGAAAGGCGCAAAGCTACACAGAGAAACCCTGTCTCGAAAAAAACCAAAAAACCAAAACAAAAAAAAAAAAAAAAAAAAAAAAAAAAAAAAAAATCAGGACTTGACCTTATTTTCAGTTACAATATTTGACCAAAAACTGAATGTGAAATTAAGGTTTACAAAGGCTCTGTTGGGTGCTATGAAAGCTGAATATAGCGTAGGTTGTAAAAATTTTAAGTCAACCCTAAAATGAACTCATCAAAATGAAAAAAAATGTGGGTTTTTTTTTATTATTATTTTGTGTATGTGTGTGTGTGCCTGCATGTGTCTATGTGCACCACATACATGGATGCCAGAGAGAACTGGATCACCTGAACTGGAGTCACACGTGCTTGAAAGCTACCTGATGTTGGGGGGAAAAAACTGACCTCCAGGTCCTCTGCAAGGGCGGTGAGTGCTCTAAACCACTGAGCCATCGCTCCAGACCAAGGAAAAATGAAAAAAAAAAGTTTTAAATACTACCTTGAAAGCTGGTACAGTAGTTCACAGAATCTAGCTAGGGTTTAACAAGGAGTTCTTAAGTATAAGCCAAACCAGGGTTGGCCAAAGCATCCATGAGAGTTTGGAAAAAAGGAATCTTAGTGGAGATGTACAGATGCTCTCAGTTGGTGTAGTAGGGAGACTAAGTCACTGATTTTCAAAGGTATGTGTATGGATAGGTACAAGTCTAGCAAAGTCCATAGACTTATAGAGGAGCAGTATAGTGTGTTTTTCATTTCCTAATCTAATTTCACGTTGTACTTTATTGAAATTCTTCTCTTCCTACATTTGTGTCCTCAGAATACATTTTCATAAAATGATGCTGATGGGGGCTGGAGAGGTGGCTTCAGCTCTTGCAGCTCCTTTAGTGGACCCAGGTTCAGTTCCCAGCATCCAGATGGTGGCTCACAACTGTCCGTAACTCCAATTCCAGAGGATCAGATGCCCTCTGGTGTCTGGGTCACTTCACCCATAGGGTGCACAGATAAATATGCAGTCAGAACTCCCATGCACATAAAGTAAAAGTAAATCTTTAAAAAATGGTGCAGATGGCACCATTTTGGTTTTTTAAATCTTTATTTGGAGAGGTTTTAAAAAATGTCAACTTATATATCTAACCTTTTCCAAAATGGAATTGTTATAAGCCCATTCCCCCCCCACACACACACACACAAAAACTCACTTCTGGACCCCCTAGTCTAAATGACTTTTAGAAATGCTTCTGAGGCACTATGATTTTTACACAGACACATGTAAAATAAAGTTTATATATGAAATTTAGCATGTGTTACTTGTTTCCAGAATATTGTAGTTACTATTCTAGTACCAACTAGGTAGTAAATATTGTGAAATAAATGAGTGGCCACAACCTTTGCAGCTGTGATTTCTATTATGGCTAACGATTTTAAGAAGGGCAAATTTGGTGGGTTTTGTTTCGTTTTGGTTTGCTTTTCCAAGACAAGGTTTCTTTGTGTAGCCCTGGCTGTCCTGGAACTCACTCTGTAGACCAGCTGGGTCTCGAACTCAGAGTTTCACCTGCCTCGGCCTCCCGAGTGCTGGAATCAAAGGCATGCACCACCACCAGGAGGCTGGTGGTGTTTGTTTTTAGTATGGAAACTGTTTTTTTAGGTATTCGCTGTGACTCAGTCTATTTGTTTTTTAACTCACGCATCATTCTGCAGAAACTTTCATCCTAAGTTATTGAAGACTTGACGTTATTCGGGTGCTGGTATTTAAACTGGCCAGTCATTCCATCCGCATTAAATCGGCAGCAGCTTTGTAATAGAAGGAGTGCATACACGCCAAAATATGGTTGCTGGCACTTATCAGGTGAATTCACTAAAATTATTTTAAAAATGCATACAAATTTTAGACCCTGGGGAAATTTACAGATCAAGGTTGATAATTACTATATTTCAAATACAATTTACAGAGTGCTTTCACACATGCCGTCTGTGCCCTCCTATGATGAATTGGCTTGTCAAAGTTCACACTGATCTTAGTGGAGAAGACAGGACGAGAACCCCAACTTTTAACCAAGAGAAAGAGAACTTTTGGGAAGGGCAGAACACAAATTTGGACGATCACGTCCCAGTAATTACAGTTGTATCTATTGACAAGTCTAGATTAAGTGGCTACAATCTTTTAAAGCCAGTGTTACTCAAAAGTTTCCCGGTAATCCAAGTGTGTTTGGGGTAAAATAAGAACAAACACAAGAAGTTCAGATGGATTAAAAAAAAACCCAAGCAGCTTGTCCATCTCTAGGATCGCAAACCTACAAATCAGTAGAAAACGCAACACCTTTAGAAGGCACCAAGCTCTGTCCCGGGTGTTGACTATTAAACACGCCTGAGTAGAGTCAGTATCAGATGCAGGAGTCAACAGAATGTTGAAAACTCGAGGAAAACAGAAATGTGCCTTTGGGTTAGCGTCACAGCCCATTCTGCCTGTTCCCCAGCGTTTGACACTGACAACAATTTCATATGTGTTTCTTTTCCCACTTCCTGTTTTTCCCACTGCATGGCTCACAGGGTTTTGTTAAAGTGGATTGCTATGAGCTCGTGTCTTCTATGGATGACAGGCAGTTATAGCTGCAAAATCTTAACAATATGGTCACCTACACACGACCAGCTCAACGACAACATCTGTTAACACCCGACATGGACGTAGGAAATAAGTCCCCGCCTCTAGATGAAGGTAACTAATGGCAACTAAAAGAGGGTGAACCAGTCCTCTCTGAGGTCGAGCTCCCAGACAGGTTATCCAATCCCAAGTGGTGGTCAGCCCTAAACATATGTACATATAAGCCACGCTAAATAGGCTCAATAGGTTGTGTGTGTGTGTGTGTGTGTGTGTGTGTGTTAGTCATATATATGTATTTATATGTAGAAGTCATAAAGTTGAGAGGGAGTAGGGGTGACAGGAATGGAGCCGGAGGGGGAGAAGGGTAGAAATGATGTAAACACAGTACACAATACTCAAAGTTTCAAAATTATACTGAATAGCCCTTTACACTTATAAGAGTATTTTGTAGTTCACGAGAGGCCCTTACTTCCTAGTGGGAAGTAAGATCCGAGCTTGGCAAGAACTCCTAAAAGTGCTTCTCACCTCTATCCATTGGGCAAATGATATAGATCTAAGATCCTTCTACTTACCTTTTAGCTTATAAAAAACTCACATTTTGATATTTTTAAAGATTGTTTAGAATTTCAAATATACATGTGTGTACACGTTTAATTTTATTTCTTAAAATTAACAAAATGGTCATAGTTCTGCCTTGAGACCTGTTTTTTTTTCTCCTAATGATTTGTTGGGTGATACGGTCCCATATAACCAGGCCTCTGTAGTATCACTTCTAATGTCTATGGAAATATGAATGGTATTGATGGAACATTGAACCAATCTCAACTGAGCATTCTGCTGTTTCCCTAACGTTTCTAGTATAAACAAACAATGCTAAAATGAATATTACTGTAGCTAAATATTTGTTATCATGCAACACTAATTGGCAAGAATGTATTTCTAGAAATGCTGCTGGCCTCAAAACCCTTGGTAGTATAATCAAACAGGTTCAGCAAGACTGAGTCCATATTGATACAATCTGCAGTGATTTAGTTCACTCAAGGGCTACTCTAGCTTCTCACTTAAATTTATAGTTACATACTTAAATTCAAATCTTTTCATTTCATCTCCAAGAGGGGATGTTAGGTCTTCTTTTCTGACTAACATATTGGTAGAAAACCTACTGAATTTTAATTTTGAAACCCCTTTATTTCCTCACCTGGTTTACGAGTGAGCTAGTGAAAATGCCCCCCTTTGACACAAATGACAGGGCTGAGAAGGCATTCATTGTCCATTTGAGAAGCAGCCATTTTGAGTTCTACAGCGGTTTTGATTCATTTGAACAGGACAGGAAAATGAGTTTCCTGGGAAGGAATGGAGACCAAAGAACCTCAGCAAAGCCTGAGGGGGTGGCTGGTGTGGGGCGGCACGCCTTTAATCCCAGTCAGAGAGAGTTTGAGGCCAGCCTGGTCTACAGAGTGAGCTCCAGTTCCAGGACAGCCAGGGAGATACAGAGAAACCAGCACTGACTTAAAAAAACCAAAACCAACCAAACAAAAAGAACCTCAGTAAAGACTTATAATGATGACATTTACTTGTGATGGAGCTGAGGCAAGGATACTGCAAGCTTAAGATGTGGGAGACATAGCGTGGCCCTATCTAAGTATATGTATATTTAATAAAAAAAAGAATACACTCGTGTAATCTCATATTTTGCATGAGCTTATCTTCCTACATATAGATAGATAGATAGATAGATAGATAGATAGATAGATAGATAGATGTAGATAGCTTAGTAGCATGGAAAGTGGAGTTCAACTTCATAGTTCAAAACTTCTGTAAAAGTCAGGCAGGTATGACAGGCCATCTGTACTCCCAGTGCTTTGGAGGCAGGATGACAGAGGATCTCTGAAGCAAGATGGAAGTTTAAACTAGTCAAACTGGCAAGCTTTGGTTGTAAGTGACCCTGCCTCAGTAAATAAAGTAGAAGGCCGTTAATGAAGACACCTAGTACCAACTTTTACCTCCACATGCACCCTATCAAAGTGTGCCCACATACATGTGAGCATGAAGTGCATACGTGTGCGCACACACAGAGTGCCAGAAAACTAAACATGGAAAGCCTTGGAGATGGGGGAAAATTCCATTTGTTGCTGTTCTAAAATGAGGTCAATTCACACCTTAGGGCAGAAAACGTCGTACTTGAGTTAGACATTTCAGTAAACACTGTTAAATGAGAATGGGTGCTCTTGGGCCTGTGCAATGAGGAGGCCAACCGTCTCTTTCAGAGTGTGTAGAGGACAGGGAAGTTTTTCTAACTCAGTGGAAGCCTGCGGAGCTAATATTAGTGGCAACTGCTTTTTTTTTTTTTTGTCAAAAGTAGTTTTGGGGAGTTAGGGAGATGGCTCAGCAATTAAGAGTGCTCTCTGGAAGACCCAAACTGGGTGCATAGCACCCACATCAGATAGCTCATAACTGCCTATAACTATCTCCTGCAGGGGATCTGATAGCGTCTTCTGGGCTCCTCAGGTACCTGCACATGTGTAACATACACATAAAGACAAACACATATACACATACATAAAAAAACAACAAAATTTCAAGTAAAAAACAAAACAAAACAAAACAAAAAAAACCCCACAGACTTGTTTTTCGTGAGAAAAGAAAAACCAAAAAATGCATTGGTTGTGTATTTCACTCATAGGTTAAATATAAGGAAATGTGTTTGACCTAAGAAGTCCTCGTGAGCTAGGTCCTGGATTCAATGACCAGACCAACAAAAGCAGAAACAAAAGCCAGATGAAAGACTACATTTAAGCAATGGCTTTACCTAACCCTGTGTATTATCCTAATTGTTCCCGCTGTAATCTCCAAAAAGAGAAGTTGTAGCTTAAAGTTCTAGCTAGCTTTAAACATATTGTTATTTGTAGGCTTTCCGGGTGATCGTATAGAAGAAAGAGCCTGGCACACACCTTTCCTCCTACAGCTTCTTCTTTTATCACTGCCTTTTCATTGTGTGCCCTCAGTCTCTCCTTCTAGCGTGTGGGTTCTAGGGATTGAACTCGGGGAGTCAGGCTTGACATCAAGTGCCTTTGCCCACTGAATCACCTCTCCGTCCCCTTCAACAGTTTCTTAAAGTCGAGGTAAAACAGAATTCAGGCGGCCAGATCCTCATCCATGATCTTCAGCCCTGAACTGTCAGAAAACCAGGTCCTCTGACAGGGGCTAGAGCAGCAAGTGGGAATTAGAGGGAATGGGGAAGTCTGCTCCTTTCCGGACATTTAAGAAAGACTGCAATTCTAACTTCGTTTTCAGTATAATTTCCCCTGGAGGTGGGAGAGGGACATGGGTTAAACAGCCTCTAAAAGTCCTTTTTTTCCTCCCCTTTCTGCCTAAAAATATTGCTTAATATAGAGGGAAAGGAGAAAATGACTTATACCGCTCAACACAATAAAGTGATGAAATTCAACAATGGAGATCCAGCCAAGTCTCTCCCTTCCTTCTCAGGATTATTCTGAAACAATGCCGGAGGTTTGGACTTGTTTGTCTGAAATGAATGGTCCGCAGTATAACACACAAAAGCTGGAAGTACATGCTGACAACAAGAAAGTGACCTGCTCTGCATCCTCACTGATCAAAGCCAGGACTTGAGCATCGGGTAACAAAGGACAGTGTGCTGTCCCTGGGTAACTAGCTCTACCCTACTCCCATAACTCTGCTTACACCAACCTGGCAATATTTAGATTATCCAATTATATTTTTAATAGTTTTACTCCAAGTAGATGACCCATTAATTCCTGGAAATGTACTGCCGGGCACTTTGGGATGTTTGTTAGCTACTTTTATTGGGAAGACTAGCCTTATATTCTAGAGTTTCTGCAATGTCTATGTGCCTTTCTTTCCTCAGTCCCTATTATTCTCTTCCACTGCATTGTTCACGAGCAAGGGCATGAAGCTGTGCTCCCCCAGGACTCATGGCTCACTCTAGTAATCCACTCTTCTTTGTGAGACTAAATTTGGAGACGCTTGAGTTACCATTCCCGGAGAGAGCTGGTCCTAAAGCCACATCCTGTTAACTCTCAACTCTCCATGCTAAGGCCGGGAGGCATTGATGTTTGTCGCAGGAAATGGAATAACGGCTCCATTTGGTGCCAGCTAAGATCGACACAGTTACAAGAAGACTTTGTGCAGTGAGCAGAGCCCTCATGGTACTGTGTGTGTCTGTGGTGGTTTGGGTTGTAGGACCCTTATCCACCAAGACAAAATAGCCAATTATATTGAAATAGTCCTTTACACTGAAGAGTGTTTTGTAGTTTACAAGCTCCTTACTTCCTGTTGGGCTCTGAACTTGGTCATAACTCCTAAAAGTAGTTCTTACCCATGCTGTCTCTGTGGGCAAATGAGAGACTTTCTGCTTACCTGGTAGCCCGTTTAGCCCATATAAAATTTACAATTTGGTATCTATTAAAGGTTACTCAGAATTTCAAGTCCAACTATCGCCTCCCCCCAACTGTGTCAAGGACCGCATCGCTCTGCATCTATTGAAATAAGATTCATGAGAGCACGCTGTCTCAACCATAAACCTCACAGAAATATGTGCTGCTGTGGTTATTATTAGACCATTCAACAAACCAAAAGTGACATTCTCTAACCTCCCAGTGGGAGGAGATAGGCTGCCAGCTAAAAAAAGAATGCTACGATTATTGTTGGTGTCTGAAATGAGAAAAGGCAGCAATTATGACATTCCCCCACCTCGTTGTCCACGTAGACAATTCTTGTTGACAAGGTCCTTGTAGGTGTTTAAATGTGTCACAGGAAACAGAAATAAGAATTTTCAGCCTCTTCTAAAGGCCTCTGAGCCTTTTTTCTACTCAGTGTGATAATACTGGGTGTTCACATAGCCTACACGTGGACTGATTTTTTTTTTGTCCATGTTAAGGCAACCATTGCTTACTGCATTCATTTTTTACAACATTTAAAAACTTCATACAATATTATTTTATTATTATATTTTTTTAGGCAAGGTCTCACTATGTAGTGGCTGGCCTGGAATTTACTATGTAGGTCAGGCTGGCCTCAAACTCACAGGGATGCTCTTGCCTTTGCCTCTAGAGTGCTAGGATTAGAGGCATTTGGCACTACATCCAATCTATGTATAATATTATTCTTATACACATTAATTTATGGCATAATATTGTATTTATTTATGGCATTATTATTATTCTTATACACATTATCTTTTTTTTTTTTTTTTTTTTTTTTTTTGGTTTTTCGAGACAGGGTTTCTCTGTGTAGCTTTGCGCCTTTCCTGGGACTCACTTGGTAGCCCAGGCTGGCCTCGAACTCACAGAGATCCGCCTGGCTCTGCCTCCCGAGTGCTGGGATTAAAGGCGTGCGCCACCACTGCCCGGCTATACACATTATCTTATGCCATAAAAACTGCATAGGAAAATACTTTCAATGTACAAAATTTTTTGGTAGGACAGCTGAGGCTCATCTTCTACTTGAATTCAATTTCTTTTTTACATCAAAGAACATGCTTTTCATTACTCAAGTCCCTCCATTTCAGGATTGCAGAACATACCAAGGAAGGAAACTGAAAATTTATGTGATAATTGAGAGAAGCTACAAAATCAGACATCTACTTGATAGATTTTGGAAATACACCACAAAAGGGAATCTTCAAGAACCCACACAGCGCCCTGGTTTTCAACATTTATACAATGCTGCCATCTTGTGGGTATTTACCATAGCCAGCCTTCCAGGACGTGCACAGCTAGATTGCCTAGCCGTATCTGAAGTCAAACACTAAATACACATATACGGCCACTTGCACTCACCGAGAAGAAATGACCCCTGAGGAACTACAGTGTTGAACTCACTTTGGAAGAAAACCATGATGTTTATAGAACAGGGTAGACGAAAAAGACCACGTCAGAGCACAATTAAACACTATGCAGGACGATACATACTCCCAAAGAACCCTTCCTTCCTCTTAATGCAATGCCATCCCACTGTGTCATAATCACTGTGAAGTGCATTCTGTCTCTCAGGAGACCATGATCGATGAGAATGGCTATCAAGTCTGTTTGTATTTTGTGATTTAAACGAGTGATGGACATAGAGAGCAGAGGACCAAAGTCATAGCTGAGCCAGTTTTCTAGACTCCAACATCAGTCGGTACTCTACTCATTAGACTACATATATTCATGAACAATAAAAGCATATTGGTGATGAAGAAAAATTAAAATATACTTAGCCTTCTAGGTGGTCACTAAGGAGAGTGGCCATTAGGCATGTGGCTGTGGCTGTGAACACTGAGTTTATTTACCAAGTACCACTGTGGACCAGTCACTATATTAAATGATACTAAGCTTTAATTTCCTTGCAATTTAGGAGGTTTCCAGGCTGGATTTAGACTCTACTACCAACTAGATGGAGGCTTTCATTATTTGCTAAGGACGTCTTAATCCAAGATATGGTCTGACTAAGAAATGCCATTTTGTCTATGGCTTCAGAATTGGTATAAACTCAATGCATCCCACATAATACTATGAGGTGGCTTTCTGATCACTCCATTTTGTAGCATTCTGTCGTTTATATTTTCCTTATACATTACTTCTTTTTTTGTCAATCAACTCTGTGAAAGACAGATTTAGCAGGGTGTGGTGCTGCGCGCCTTTAATCCCAGCATTCAGGAAGCAGAGGCAGTTGGATCTCTGTGAGTTCAAGGCCAGCCTGGTCTAGAGAGCAAGTTCCAGGACAGCCAGGGCTACACAGAGAAGCCCTATATCTTCATCCTTTCTGTCTTCAGTTGTTCACTCAACTCTTAAATGTCCAGAGGATAGTTTCAGAATTACTAACTTATACCATGATGAAGCATGATCCTAATTAGTCTTATCAATAAAAACCGGGAGTCAGATATTGAGGTGAAAGCTGAAAGATCAGAGAAGCAGAGCAGCAGCTACTAGAGACTTCTTACCTCTATGAATCCTCTGATCAAAAGGGGGCTGAGATCCTGTCTCCACCTGCCTTATATTCCTGTCTCCACCTCCCCAGTGTTGGGATTAAAGGTGTGAGTCACCACCACCTGGCCTCTGTGGTTAACTAGTGGCTAGCTCTGCCCTCTGATCTCCAGGCAAGCTTTATGTGTCAGAACACAAACAAAATATCACACATTTCCCCCTTTTTGTCTAAACAAAAAGCAAAGGTTTTAACTAACATAGAAAAACTATATACAATAAGTACAATAACCATATACAGATATATACAGGCAATAATTACATTAACAATGTCTAGTCCATTAGCATTTGACAAATTCAGAGAAAATATCCCATTATTTATCCTATCTTGGTGAGTCCAAAGTGTTGCACCTAATTCACCTTCTATCCTAACTTGCATTACCAACCCCAAACTATCTTTTGTTGTCTCTCAACCTTATACACTTTACACCTCTTTTGTGAGTGTCTTTTCTGAATTTGTTAAAAAAGAAAACTATAACTATAAAGTCTTAAACCCCATCAGAGACCTGAGAAAGATATAATATTACCTGAGTAAACAGGAAGTGCGGAGTAAGCAACCTCCAAAAATAAGCAATGACAGAAACAGCTGACTGCCTGGACAGTCACCCAAGGTTCCTCTGCAACGCTGGAGCATCCATCTTCAGCCTGCAGGTCTAGCGTATCTGACAGACTTTATTGTGAAGCAGAATTTTTGAAGGACTGTCCCACTTTGTCTTGGCAAAGTTCTGCAGTCACTTTCTTTTCTGTCCTGCTTGTCCCATTTGGACAGCATACTGTCGTCAGTCAAGGCAAGGATAGTTTCTTGCCAAGTGGATAACTTTTGCCACAAAGAAAGTAAACTCTATATGGAGTTTCTTCTATGTCCATCATCTTCTCTGTAGAGTAGATTGGTGCTACCAGGAGCAGACATGTCTCATTGTCATTTTAAAAATATTCTTAAAATATCTTAAATGCCATATTCTGTAGATCTCTGAAGTGTTTGAAGACTATTTGCCTATCTAAAATATATCCCTGTTTGACCTTGAAAACATACCTAACCTGACTACAAGTTTGATTGTAATAGGTGACTCACTACTAATCTGCAAATTCTTTATTATCCTAAATAGTTCATAATAATAACTTTCAAAGACTAGAAATTTACATTACATTGTTAGATGAGCTGTATAGGTACAATACCTTGAACAAGAGTAGAAACATATGTTATTAAGCCAAAAGAACCTTAAATTTGTATCAATATACAAAAATCCATATAAATGTAAAACATTTAAAACTAGTAGTTGCTTTTTTGATTTAAAAGTAGATTCAGTAATCTACCTTTTATCCTATCATTTCTATAACAAATATACAGTATAACAAAAATAACCTCAAATTTGTATCAATAGATAAAAATCCAAGCCAATGTAAAATATTTAAAACTAATAGTTTCTTTTGAAAAGCAGATTCAATAATCTACCTTTTTATTCTATTTCTGTATCCCCCCTTTTCTCTTTAGAATGAGATCCCCGAATCTAATCTCCCTTTGTTCAGCTTTTTCTTGACCATTACCACCAACAGCCTGTAAACAACCCCCCTAAATGATGACAAATATCCATAATTCACTAAACGACCAAAAACTGCCCACCCCACCTCTTGGTAATATGGGCACCATGTTCTTAAAATTACTTCCTGCTGTCTGGGGACAACAGCATCTTTAGGGGACCCTGAAAAAAATTGGGATAATTGTCAAGTCCTGGGAGAGCTAGCTGTACCATTTGTTGTCCAGTCTCTGTGTGATGGGAAAGTGCAGGGCTTGTCTCAAGTCCTGGCTAGAGTACTCTGTGAGGCTGGATCATCTCAGCCAGCCACCTTGAAACTGTCCTGAGCAGTTTGTAGAAAAACAAACCTACTGATTAGAATTTAGTATTTATTGAAAATGTTTTTTTTTAAGACCTATTGATTTTATTTGATGTGTGTGAGTATTTTGCCTACATGTATGTATGTCTGTGCATCACAAACATACCCAGAGGAGGTCAGAAGAGGACACCAGGTGCCCAGAACTGGAGTTATAGATGGTTGAGAGCCATGATGTGGGTGCTGGGTATAGACAGGGGTCCTCTGAAGAGCAGCCAGTGCTCTTAACCTTTGTGGCCATCTCTCCAGCCCCCTCAAATTGAATTCTTTATGTAAAATAAATAAGAATATCCATCTTATCACCATAGAAATTTGCTTTTGTCATTAGTGAATGGTATGAAGTTTATATTATTAAAATTTATGTCATCTGATTTCTGACTGTGTTCTTAGTGTGACTAGCCAGAGTCCTGCTCCTGTGGCCATACCTTCCTCATCATGGTGGTGTGTATCCCGTGGAACTATAAGACAGAAAAAACCTCCCTTCCCTTCTTCTCTTTAACAAATTTATACCAATAAAAGTAAACGTAAACTAGGGGCTAGAGAGATGGCTCAGCGGTTAAGCACTGGGTTCCATTCCCAGCACCCACATGGCAGCTCACAACTGTCTGTAACTCCACGATCTGACACTCTCACACATACATACATGCAGGCAAAACACTGATACATGTAAAATAAATAAATAAATGAAAAAGTAAATGTAAACTAAATAATTGTTTTAGGGTAAATTTCTTTATGATTTGTTAACCTATACATGTTCGGTTTGTGTAACTATTTTATATATCTATATATTGGGTATTTTAGGAGAAAAGGGTCGCAAATGGAAAAAGTTTGAGATGCCCTGCTCAAGATTCAGCCTTTGTGGCACACGCTTTTAATCCCTGCACTCTGGAGGCAGAGGCAGGCTGATTTCTACCAGTTCAAGGTCAGCCTGGTCTAGTACAGAGTTCCAGCCCAGATGAAGGCCCAAACAGAGCAATGCCTGACCTTTACCAACCTGGAAACAATTGCTTGGGCCAAAGTTGTAAGAATTCCCTGAGTCTCAAGCCTACTAGCTTACACCAAAGACTTCATACTCACTTTAAATCTCCACAATTGTGTGAGCCAAGCTGTTGAAATAAATCTTTCTCCTTCCTTCCCCACCTCTCTCTGTGCTTGTATCTGTAACTTAACATCTACT
This sequence comes from Peromyscus eremicus, assembly GCF_949786415.1. Lineage (NCBI taxonomy): Eukaryota > Metazoa > Chordata > Mammalia > Rodentia > Cricetidae > Peromyscus > Peromyscus eremicus. The sequence continues at coordinate 49,283,713 of NC_081435.1, read as the reverse complement.
GGTTGTTGTCATTTGGAGAACTCTGATTAATACATTGTTTTTACCTTTTTTATTTACTTTGTTTTCTTTTATTTTTTTCTTTTTCTTTCTTTTCTTTTTGATTCATTTATTTATTATGTATACAATGTTCTGTCTGCATGTATGCCTACTTGCCAGGAGAGGGCACCAGATGTCATTATAGATGGTTGTGGCCACCCTGTGGTTGCTGGGAATTGAACTCAGGACCTCTGGAAAAGCAGGGAATTGAACTCGGGACCTAGCAGTCAGCAGCCACTGCTCTTATTTTCTGAGCCATCTCTCCAGCCCCTTGTTTTGTTTTCAAGATAGGGTTTCTCTGTGTAACAGCCCTGGCTGTCCTGAAACATGCTTTGTAGACCAGGCTGGCCTCAAACTCACAGAGATCGACCTGCCTCTGCCTCCCAAGTGCTGGGATTAAAGGCGTGCACCACCACCTCCCGGCTCTTTACACTTCTTGCAGATCACTGATAAAATGTTTTCTCCTTAGAGATACTCCCCCTAATATTATGTTTGGGCTTGATAATTAGTTTGACAGGATTCCCAGTCACCTAAGAGACACACCTCTAAGTGTGTCTGTGAGAGTGTTTCTACAGATGAATAGTTGACAGGGGAAGACCTACTCCCTTGTGAGTGACACCCTACAAAGTGTGGCCCAGATATAAAGAAGTCTGAGGACAGAGCAGTATGAGCCTGCCTGTCTGTCTTGGTTGCCACCCTCCTCTGCTAACATCAGAATCCAGCATTGTCAGCCTTCCAAAGTGGGTTCGATACCAGCACCTCTCTAGAGTACTTTCAGGCTTTCAGCACTGGATAAGGACTTCAGAGACACCCAGCTTTGTGTACAGGAGCAACCCATTATTAAATGGATGTGCTATGTACGTGATCAGAAGAATGGGCTATCAGGAGGTGGGGTCTAGTTGGAGGGGGTGGGTCTCTGTTCTTGCTCTCCCTCTCCCTTCCTCTCTCTCTTTCTCCCAGTCCTTCTTCCTCTCCCTACTGGTTTCTCATCGGTAAGCAGCCTTCCTTTACCGTGAACTTTCCTCCATGATGCTTCTACCTTACCATGGGCCTAAAAGCAATGCACTGAATAGCCGTTGACTTAAACCTATGAGATCGTAAACAAATAAAATGTCCTCTCTTAAGCTATTTGTCACAGCAGCAACAATAACAACAAACCTAATACACAGTTCACCTTAGATTGTGATGCAAGAGAGAGGAAGAATCGAAGGGAGGGAGGCAAGTCATAAAATTATTCCATCAACTGTACTGAATTACAATGAAGGGGTCATTTGGTGCTTGCTGGCAGGATGACAGCTGGGTCAGCTATGACAGTTTATCACCAGAGCCAGAGTCTGGTGATGGGATAGCCACACTGCCAGTGTTCAGATTGGAAGAGCAGAAGGTTTCTTCCTGTGGTGTGGTTTCTTCACGGACCTGATCCCCTGACCTAGTGGTTCTCAATCTTCTTAATGCTGTGTGACCCTTTAATATAGTTCCTTATGTTGTGGTGACCCCCAGCCATAAAATTATTTTGTTGCTACTTTGTAACTGTAATTTTGCTACAGCCTAGCTGGTCCATCATTTCTAGATATATTTAACCCCAAAAAGTATGATCTTGCAGTTTAAATATCTCTAAATAATACCGTAACTGGTTTCGGAGTTCTATCTGGGTTCCTTTTAAGTTTCGTATGCCTCAGGAAAAAAGAAGAAACGGTCGAGGATAGGGTAACTGTCTTTTGATTCTCGAAATATGTCCCATTTCAAATCACATCTCTCCCTGACTTTCACAATTCTTACTTTGTACTCTCTTATCCACCCACTCAACAAACACTAAGTCAGCACTCACTGTATCTCTGGCAGTATGCCAGGTACTGAAGAAATCCAAAGATCAATGAGAAACAATCCTGAGAACATGCTTTTGAATTTTGAATGAGACAAATGTGTTTTTCAGTAGGTAAAATTTAAAGATTGATTACTATTGAAGAAACGACGCAAAGGAGAATTCTTTTTATCTTTGGGTTGCTGTCAGTAGGGGCAAGGTGATGTTCATTTCTTTGTAAATGTTCAAGAAATCATTATTTAAAAACAAAAAAACCAAAAACCTGGGCCAGGTGTAGTGTGCACACCTTTAATCCCAGCACTTGGGAGAAGCAGGCAGGTCTCTGTGAGTCTGGGACCAGCCTGGTCTACATACTGAGTTCCAGGTTAGCCACGGCTCCATGGCGAGATCCCGTCTTTGGATAAATAATATTAGGTAGAGCTGGTAAGTGCCATCTCCACACACAAGCTTAGGTTAGCCTGGTAATGTTCTGTGGTTTCACAATAATTTGCACTTCCAACTACGAGTTCAATGTCTAGGACAGGAGGCTGAGGCTACTGGGGACCCTGTCAGTAGAATTAACTTCTGAGTCTTCAGTGTCTAGAAGGGACTCTCACTCAGTGTGATATGAAATAAAATACCAGCATGTCCAAGAAGAAACTGCTGGTAGCTTTGCATGCACAGAGCCTTGGGGCAAGAGCCAGTGGTGTTCCACAGGGGGAACTCACAATTAAGGTCCCAGCTGGTTAGGTTTTTGGTTGACTTGACACAAACTAAGGTCATCTGGGAAGAGGGAACCTCAACTGAGAAAATGCCTCCATCAGATTGGTCTGTAGGCAAGTCCGTGGGAGCATTTTCTTGATTAATGATTGCTGTGGGAGGGCCCAGCCCCGTGGGCGGTGACGTGCTTGAAACCCGGGGTTGTAGGAGAAAGCAGGCTGGGGAGAAAGCAAGTAAACAGCATTCCTCTACGGTCTCAGCTTCAGTTCCTGCCGCCGGCTTCCTGCCCTGATTGAGTTCCTGCCTTGACTTCCTTTGAGGGCGGAGTATGATCTTGACATCTCAGTCCTCTCCCCAAGTTAGGTTTGGTCCTGGTGTTAATCGCAGCAATAGCATGCATACTAAGACACGGCCCTCAAGCTCAGTGATTTGGGTCGCAGCACAGAGACCCCTTCCCAAGGAGGAGAGCCCACGAGCGGGCTCGTCCTCCCAGTGCCGGGTGTGTGTGTGTGTGTGTGTGTGTGTGTGTGTGTGTGTGTGTGTGTAGGGCCCACGAGCGGGCTCGTCCTCCCAGTGCCGGGTGTGTGTGTGTGTGTGTGTGTGTGTGGTGTGTGTGTGTGTGTGTGTGTGGTGTGTGTGTGTGTGTGTGTGTGTGTGCCGGGTGTGTGTGTGTGTGTGTGTGTGTGCCGGGTGTGTGTGTGTGTGTGTGTGTGTGTGTGCCGGGTGTGTGTGTGTGTGTGTGTGTGCGCGCGCGCGCGCCTGTGAGCGGTCGGGCAGGTGAGTGGGCAGGTACGCCGCTGACCCGCCCTCATCCGGCAGAGGCGAGGCCGGGGCACGCCCTCGGCTGCTGGGTGACTCAGGGAACGCGCGCGGCAAACAACCTGGCCTCAGAGTGGCAACTGACAAAGGCGGGGGCGCGCCCTGCGCGTGCACAGCAGGCAGCGGAGCCTCCCCGGGCCCTGCCGCCGGAGCCCGGCGGGCGCGAGTGACACCGGAGGGCAACCGGCGCGTGCGCGGTGAGTCCAGCCCGGCGACCGGATGCCGCCAGGAGGACTGCGGGGGGCCGGTGGGGGACGAGGGGGGAACAGCTGCTGGACAGATGAGGAGCGCGAGGTGGGGGGGCAGAGAGGCGGGGTGCGGCCCGATACCAGACCCCAAGGTGCTGGGTCTCCAGTCTCTTAGGAGCTCAAGCCACCCGATCCAGGTGGCCTCACCGCGCCCTTTCTGGGTGGGAAACAGGTCCAGGAAGGTAAACTGGGCTAGAGCAAATGATTACAGTTTTGCATTTTTTTTTTTTTTTTTTTTTTTTTTTTTTTTTAAATCTCGTTGCCTGTGTTGGATGTGAGGCGGCTTTTCATAAGAAGCCATTCATTAAAACAAAGGAAAGATTCAAAACGACGGTAAGGAATCCAGGCTAAAAACTATACTTTTGAGTAGACCGGCAAGGCCAGGGAAGAAAGGATCAGAAATCCGAGATGGATGGATTGAATTGGCCCGATAGAAAAGTGGTATCAGAACTGGGTCCAGGAGGCGGAATTGTGGGTCCAGGAGGCAGAATTGTGGCTCCTGCGTGCTGGCCAGTTGGAGGTGGAGAAGCCCACCCCAGGCGCAGGTGCTGGTTCTTGGCCCTCTGGAGGTCGGTGGTCCGGAGGAACAGCTGTCCACTGAACATTCAGACAGAACTTCTGAGAACAGCTCGTTCCGTTGCAGAGAGGGAGCCGGTGGCGGAGTAGGCAGCATCCTGACCTCCTATGTGAACTGGGAAAGCCCAGTTCGCCCTTTTCCAGGCCCAGGGCCTTGCCTTCCAGGTTGTTTTGAGTGGAAAGTCTGGTCACCTGGCACACAGTACATGCTCAACAGAAGGGCTGATGCTGATAATGCTGTCAAACACGACTGTGCCAGTTAGGAACAACCTGGAAGGAACTGGGCTTTATCCAAAGTAAAATAACATGAAAACTTTAAAAAAAGTGTGTACGTGAGTGGAGCTGGGGAGGTCGCGCGACTCGCAAAGCCTTGCAAGCGTTGAGAGCTTGAAATCGTATCCCCAACATCCACTTAAAAGCTCGGCCCTTCTCGGGGAGTCTGTAACTCCAGCCCAAGGGGTGGGGCAGGCAGAGATAAAGAGCTCCCTGAGGCTTGCTGGCTAACCACCCGAGCCAAATAGGCGAACTTCAGGTTCAGTGGGAGATTGCCATAAAATAAGGTGGAGAGAGACGGAGGAAGACATCCTGCCAGGACCTCTGGCCCCCACTCACATGTACCACCCCAAAGACAAAAATGTACCCATGGAAGTTATAATAAAATCAACGATATCGTGACTAGCAAAACACAGCTCATGCCCTGCTGAGAGTACATCAAATAAGGGTACAGTGAAGAACTCCATTCACTATTTTTAAGTACTTCTGTTTATTTTAATTATGTGTATGTGTGTGCCTGTGCGCGGGTATGTGCATGTCAGTGCAGGTACTCTCTGAGGTAAGATACCTTTTATCCCCTTGGAGCTGGAGTTACAGGTGGTCGTGAGCTGTATGCCATTGGCCAGAGCAATTGAACTCAGGTCCTCTGGAAGAGCAGCAAGCATTATTAACCACTGAGCCCCCTCTCCAGCCCCTCAGTTCACTCTATGACCCAAAGTCAAAAGTGAAAATGGAAACTACCAGATATTCTGACAAGGATGGATCCTAGGCGTCCCTTGCCTCTTTCCAATGGAGCCAGAACCTTATGGCGTGTTTTTAAATGAGGAAAGGAGGACATGAACTGGGACCTGGCAGCACCATTCTTGTTCAGACACACAGGCTCATTGAATTTCTTCCAGGGCACAGGATTCACCAACAGCTGGCTCGCATCTCCCTTGGCTCAGCGGATTACCGTGGTAAACAGTGCCTCGGTTGATTCTGCTCCAGCTCAAATCAATGGCTTTTTATTTAACGACGGAGGAGGGGGTGTGTCCGAGTGCTGTCACCAAAGCAGCATGGCATTTATCAAGCTTGACACTCCACAACCTCGTGCTTGTTTATTGACGGGCTGAAGAACTTTAAATCTGTGGATCTGGAATTATGAAGACACCGCCTGGTCAGATCCACGGATCTATAAAAAGACCTGCTCTTAAAAAAAAAAAAAAATACTGTATGGTCTCCTTTCTCTACCTTTCAGCCTTCCGAGGATGAGCCAGGGAAGGGCAAATAGCTGTTGTTGTTTAACTTGGGTTAAGACCCATACCACCTGTCTGCCCTGTATTTACAAAGAGGAGAAAGTGTGTGTGTGTGTGTGTGTGTGTGTGTGTGTGTGTGTGTGTGATGTCTTTGCTTTTTCCCACCTCTGTATCACTGTTTCCTTAACTCACAGGGGTCCCTTTTTCTTTGGCATGGTTATTTTGGTAACTTATGCTATGATTTTGTTTCACAGTTATTTCTTCCCTTTTATTTTATTATGTTGTGTATATGGATGTTTTGCCTGCCTGTATGTCTGTATACCACGTGTATGCAGTGTCCCCAGAAGCCAGAGGAGGACACCAGGTCCCCTGGAACTGGCTTTAAAGCTAGTTTTGAACTGTCGTATGGGTGCTGGAGATTGAATGCAGGTCCTCTGGAAGAGCAGCCAGTGCTCTTAATAGCTGAGCTATTTGTTGCTCTATCCCCCCCACCCCCACAGTGGTTTCTAACATTTTGAATTTTCTTTAGAGGACAATCTATAGCAAATATGTTTCGCATTTCAGCAAAAGTCTCCTCCTTACTTGATAACAGCTGTGTGCCCCACCATCCCTCCCCAAGACCCACTTACTCCATTCCCAGTAGAACAGAATTTCTCAAGAAATGATTTATAGAACACATACATCAAAAGCTCCTAGACAAATGCTAAGTTGCTTCAGCCTAGCCCACTGAATCAAAACCTGCTAGGGGGAGTTCTGTGCCTAACATGAATGTGTTTCTGATGATGCTCATACCCTGTGGTTACCTGTGTGCTGTGGGGTGGTGGTTAGTGCGGAGGACTGTGCCCTCTTCTTTACATCCCTCCTCTGTGTGGTGTACTTCTGTCGCCTCTTTCACAATTTAAATATTAAGAATTTAAATATCACACATTGAAATTATATTTAAGTTTTCAACTGTATTTTATAATTTTATTATAAATGTATTTAATTAATGAAATGACTATATAATTTAAATTTAAAGCTGTTGTTCAAGAAAATAGATGAGTAGCAGTTAAGTGCTTGAGAGGGTACTCACGGTTATCAACCCCAGAGAAAGGAAAAAGATGAACTGTGCCAATGGTTACCAGGAAGCAGAGCAGAGGAGGAACTCACTGCTGGCGGGAATGTCAAACCAGAAGACTTTACAAAGAGCTTAACATTTCCGTGTAAGTTAAGGAACCCTACCATGTGACCCAAACATTCCACTACTAAGTCCAGCTCTGTGGTAAGAGAGGAACAAGTTAGGTAACAGGGAACAACAGGTTGTTTATCCAGTATGTTGGTAATCATATTGTACAAACATACCCATAACATATGTATATCTATAGCAACATATGTACGTCCATAGCAGAATATTATGCAGTTGTAAAGAGTGGTGAGGTATTACTACATGCTCCTGCATGGTCAGATCTCAAAGTAATTTTTCTGAGAGAAAGAGACAGCCATAGAGAGTACATAACCTCTAGTTCCCTCTTGTATAAAATTCAAGGGGAATTGCTATTCCTTTTCTGACCTCAAATTTTCTGGTGTCTTCCAAGAAGAACCAAAGACTTGTATAAGGTCATATTAGTCTAACTCTGCTTGCAGCATGTCATTGACAACTTCATCATGGTTCTTTGTGTTAATCTATATTACTTATTCAGTTTATTAACAGCACACATATCCTGTGCTAACTCTAGAGCAGACAATAAGTGATATGCTAATGAAAAAAATAAGACACGATCCCTTGCCCTGGAGAAGTTTATATTTTGTTTTATGAACCACTGCATAATAAAACAAATAAATACATTTGTTATTGAGGACAGGATTGACTCCTTGGAAAGGGCATTGGAGTCAAGGAAAACTGGTCTAGATTTTTGACTTTAATATTTATTAGTGTGTGTGTGTGTGTGTGTGTGTGTGTGTGTGTGCAGGTGTGTGTGCATGCATGTGCACACACTTGCATGAAAATGCCATGGCATGTATGTGGAGGTCAGGTTATTACTTTTGGGAGGCAGAGTCTCTTGTTTCTGCCTCTGCACTGCGTATGCCTGGAAACTCCCAGGACAGTTTCTCCATGTTGGCTATCCTGGGAGCTTCCAGGTGATTCTCCAGGCTCCACCTTGCATCTCAACATGGGAGTGCTGGGATTACAGATTACATGGGTTTCGGGGATTGAACTCAGATCACCAAGCTTGTGAGGTGGACTATGTCCCCAATCCCTCCTCATCTGTCTTTTAGGTAGAGGAATAAGGTGACCAATATCATGGTTTTCTGTTCTGTGGGGTGTGTGTGTGTGTGTGTGTGTGTGTGTGTGTGTGTGTGTGTGTGTGTGTGTGTTGGGCATCAAACTCAGGGCCCTGCACAGGCTAGGTACAAAACTTCCCCTTGAGCATACAGCCCAACCCTAATTCTCCCCTTATGATTTTATTGAAGATGTATCTACTTTTACTTTATTTACTTTTATATGTATGAGTGTTTTGCCTGTTTGTATGCCTATACACCATGTGTGTGCCTAGTCCTGAGAAGGCAAGAAGCGGGTATTTATCCCCTGGGATTAGAGTTACAGACAGTTGTGAGCTGCCCTGTGGGTGCCGGGAATTGAACCCAAGTCCTCTGGGAGAACAGCCAGTGCTCTTAACAGCTCATCCACCTCTCCAGCCTCTATTAAAGATATTTCTCAAAAATGAGTCCTAGCTGTCACGTTTTAAAGACCATAGCTGCCATGAATCCAGTCAGGAGTCTGTCATACTCCTCCAGGAGGAAGGTGGAATTTGAACTCAGATGGTCCCTGAGATAGGAAACATTGGAGGAATTAGTGGATATTGGTAAATAGGACAGAACTAAGAAGTTTTTTTACCAGTTCTTTTCTTTAAGAACTAAAAAAATAAAAAATAAAAATCTATTTCACCATTTCATATGTGCTACAATGTATCTTGATCATACATACACCTAACTCTCCCTTCCACTCTCTCTAGAACTTATGTCTCCCTGGGTTGGTTGGTTTGTTTGTTTTTGGTTTTTCAAGACAGGGTTTCTTCATGTTGTTTTGATGCCCGTCCTGGATCTCAATCTGTAGACCAAGCTGGCCTCGAACTCACAGAGATCCGCCTGGCTCTGCCTCCCAAGTGCTGGGATTAAAGGTGTGCGCCGCCCAGCTATCTCCCTGTTTTTTAATACTCCTTGGAGTTTAGTTAGTTGCACCTGCATGTGCATGGGTATGGAGCCATCCGTTGGAGCATGTGCAACCTGCCAGTAGCCACACCCCTGGGGAAAAAAGGCAACAATTGCCAATAATTCTTCTAAGGGTGGGGCCTCATGATCCGCTCCCCGACCCTGGATGGAATGTTGACTGTCTTGATCTTGTGCGGGTGGCCTACAGCTGCTGTGAGTTTGTGAATGCCTATCATTCAGGCACGTCCTGTCCAGAGCAGACTTTCCACAGCGCTCCTCCCCCTCCCTCAGCTCTTACTCTCTTCTGCCGTGGTCCCTGATCCTTCCTGCAGAGGAGACAAAGCAGAGTGTGATATGGATGACGCATTTAGGACTCAACAGTCACTTATCCTCAGCGATCAGTGATGAGTCTCTGCGTTCACTTGGGCCCACTGTAGAAAGAAGCTTCTCTTGCTGAGGTTGAGAACAGCACTAATGTATGGGTATACACGTAAATATTTAGAAGGCAGTTTGACAACATGTTTATTTAATAAAGCAAAAGTAGTAGGCTCCCCACTAGAGCTTATGACCTTCGTAGCCATGGGCTTTTGACGGGATTACAGTGCCAGGCCTTAGTTCCTACGGGGCGGGCCTCCCTCACAGGCAATCAGAAATCAATTGGTCGCTCACTAACTGTCACACCACTGTTGTACCAGGGGACACGTCTTGCTTGGCAAGTTTTGTCTTTTTTTTTTTTTTTTTTTTTAGTGCACATGACTGCCTTTCACTGCATTTTTCCCCAGCTTCCACAACCACATTTTTTTTTTCTTTCTTGTTTTTAAGGATGTCCTGAGAGAATCACAAGACCTGGCTGGGCCAGATTGCTGGACTACATAGGCTACAGCATTCCTTTGATCTACTGATGCGGCTGACTGTCAGGAAGGGAATGAGGATAGTCTGGCATGACCTGTTATTATTATTTTTTTTTCTTAACCCTTTTATTAGTCCGTGCTGACTCCCAGTGACCTGCTTCCTTCCAAGGGCTAAAAAACCATTCGTTTTAATCAAGTGGCAGAAATCCAATTCAGAGTGCCTTAAGCCAAGGTGGAAGTAGAAAAGAAAAATGTATTAGCTCTTGTGACAATAAAACCCAAAAAAAGAATCAGTCTCCATTATGACTGGATTGAGTTACATCCCCAGCACTCAGTCTCTCTCAATCTCTCAGTTCGATTTTTGAGACAATAGCTGCAATTTCAGGTTATAGCTCATAGTTATTACCAGTGATGATGATGGTGATGATGATGATTATCATTTTAGTCATGAGTAGCAGTTCTGACTCTATTTACCTGAATTCAAATGGTTACAACTAAATCAATCAGCAAATATCCTTATATAACTTTTCATCTTCCTGGCCAATGGTAATAGCTAGTTTTCTAGTTTAACCAAAAATAGTAGCAAAAAACAAACAAACAAACAAACAAAAACCCCAAAAAACAGACAAGAGCTTATTGTGTTCCAGGTACTCTACTAGACATTCTCTGATGAAATCTTCTGAGAACCCAATAAGGACGGTTAGATAAGCCTGCTGGGAAAGCCAGCAAATTGATCACAGAATCAAAATTTCAAATCTGCAGCTGGGCGTGGTGGAGCAGCACCTGTAATCCTGATACTTGGGAGGGGGAGATGGAAGGAAGGGTCAAGAAGTCCAGGCCAAGAGTGGCTGTGTGGGAGCTCAAGTCAGCCTGGGCTACATGAGACCCTGACTCAAAAAGCCTTAAATTTTTTTTTTTTAAAATTAGGTTTTCTTGGCTCCAAGCCTGGGCTCTGAGCCTTCACGGTCCATCTCACACAATCATTTTTAGAACCAAGAAGACAGAGCAGGAACTGTCAAGTCATGTGCCTGTTTGGGAGTATAAATATTTTTCTCTTTTATTGAAAATAGATTTTTTTCCTCTCATATGATGCATCTTGATTACGATTTCCCCTCCCTCTGTTCCTCCCAGTTCCTCTCCACCTCCCCTCCCATCCGGATCTACCCCCTTCCTGTCTCTCTTTAGAAAACAAACAAGCTTCTAAGGGATAATAATAAAATATACTGCAATAAAGTAAAACATAATAAGAAAAAAGAAAAATCACTAATACATTGGAATAGGTCCAAACAAGCAAACAGTAGGAAAAGAGCTCATTCACACACTCAGGAATCCCACAAAAACACTAAACCGCAAGCCATAATGTATACACAAAGGACCTGTAGAGTAAGAAGAGAGAAAAATATATAAATAAAAATTAAAATTAAAAATAAGATAAATTTTAAAAAAAAAAGAAAGAAAGAAAAAGGAGAAGCCCTGACGTGACATTATGAAACAAGGAACATCCAAAGATGCCTTCACGTCTGTTTTCTGTTGGCCTCTGCTACCGGGCACAGAGCATGAATCTTAAGACCAGTTTTAGTTGTGGGACTTGAGAGATGGCTCAGCAGGTAAGGGCACTGGCTTCACCTTTACCAAGCCCAATGGCCTCAATTTGACCCCCAGAACCCTCTCAAGAAGTTGGAACGGCACTCACTGGGAATGCCGGCACTTCTGTGGTGGGTGGCAGGCGGAGACGGGAGACTCTTTGGAAACTCAAGGGTCAGGTAGCCTGGTGGACAAGGCCTAGTATCCAACAACAGAGACCCTGCTTCAAACGAGGTGGAAGGCAAGAACTGACAGCCAAGGCTGTCCTTTGACCTCTCTACCTGCATGTGCCTGTGTGCAGACACACACACACACACACACACACACACACACACACACACACACACACAGGAATACATTTGGTAGTCATAACAGGGGTAATCGTATAATTTGTATAATTTTTTCAGTCTCAGACCCTCCTGAGTTTGAGAGCTGGAAGCTTCTAGTATAGGATGTGACTTCTGACAGCTACAGGGATCTCATCAACCATGCCCTTTAGCCAGGGTCCCCACCTGGCCACTACTGACTGTGTCTGTAGGTGTTCACTCCCTTTATTCCTCAGTAGGGTCTTTTACTATCATGGCTCCTAACCTTCACCCTGGACAGCCTCACGTGAACCATCCCGTACTCTCAGACTATAGATCTCACGCTTTTTCTTTTTTTTTTCTCAGAAACTGAACTCGGGTCATCAGGCTTGGTGGCAAGCACCTTTACCCACTGAGCCATCTTGCCCTCCATCCCTCTGCTTATCTAATGGCTATGTCTCATTTGAACGCTCTGAAATACTCAAGTCAGGAAATGAGCATTAGTAGAATACTGTATATGAAGCCAGGCGGTGGTGGCGCACACCTTTAATCCCAGTACTCAGGAGGCAGAAGCAGGTGGCTGTCCATGAGTCTGAGGCCAGTCTGGTCTACAGAGCTAGTTCCAGATTAGCCAGGGCTACACACAGAGAAACCTTGTCTTGAAAAACCAAAAAAAAAAAAAAAAAAAAAAAGTATGATTATTCCACACCATTTATCGATTGATTTTTATTTTGTTTGCATTGGTGTTTTGCCTACATGCATGTCTGTGTGAGGATGTCAGATTCCCTGGAACTGGAGTTACGGACAATTGTGAGCTGCCATGTGGGTACTGGGAATTGAACCCAGGTACTCTGTAAGAATGGCCAGTGCTCTTAACCGCTGCGCCATCTCTCCAGCCCCTGCACACCGTTTTATCGCGCGATGGATTGCATTACCTCCACCTCAACTTGGATACAGACTCTTCCCCCACTGCATAACACTCCTTCATGTTTGTAGTAGCCCCATTCACTTGCCTTCTAGCCCTGTCCCTAGCCAGGCAGCCATGAATCTGTCCTCTCTCTCTGTCAATCCCTGTGTCATTAGGTGGAATTACCGAGTACAGTGGCCTGCTAGGTTGTTTTTTTTTTTTTTTTTTTTTTGGTTTTTTTGAGACAGGGTTTCTCTGTGTAGCTTTGCGCCTTTCCTGGGACTCACTTGGTAGTCCAGGCTGGCCTCGAACTCACGGAGATCCGCCTGGCTCTGCCTCCCGAGTGCTGGGATTAAAGGCGTGCGCCACCACCGCCCGGCTAGGTTGTTTTTTAACAGTGCCATTTTCTTGAGAGCTGACCAAGCCAATGCCATGCCTCAGTAGTTCATTGGTGTTCATTTCTGGTCGTTCCGAGGTACTGATGTACCAGTTTGCTCAGTCATTCAGCTGTTATAAGGCATTTTTATTGTCTTCAGTCACTGATATTGCAAATAAAGCTCTATGAGTATTCACATGCAGATTTTTGTATGGATCTACACTTATTTTCTCAGGGTTAGGTACCTGGGTGGGGGAGGGGAGGTGATAAGTAGATGTCTCATTTTAAAAGAAACTTAGAAGTTATTTTCCAGAGGAGGAGTTGGAGCCATGAGGAAAAGGCAGATGAAGGGTACTTGTGGTGGAATGTTCTAGATCTTGGCTCTGTCATCGTCAGCAGACTAGACTAGAAGCTGTGCTGTGTGTAGTTTTGTAACTGACCGTGTGAGACATGGTATAAAGGGCCCATGTAACTTCTCCTCATGTTTCTTTTTTTTTTTTTTTTTGGTTTTCGAGACAGGGTTTCTCTGTGTAGCTTTGCGCCTTTCCTGGAACTCACTTGGTAGCCCAGGCTGGCCTCGAACTCACAGAGATCCACCTGGCTCTGCCTCCCGAGTGCTGGGATTAAAGGCGTGCACCACCACCGCCCGGCCATGTTTCTTTTTATCATTTAAAAAGTACATGTATTTATAGCATGCATGTGGAAGTCAGAGGACATCTTGTAAGAACCGGTTCCCTTCTTTCATGATATGTGTCCTGGGAATGGAACTTCAGTCTTCAGACGTGGCAACCAGGGCCTTTACCCACTGAGACACCTCACTGGTCCTCTGTTTCTTGTCACTGCATGTGAATTTGAGCTACAGATCCAGCTCATAAGTTTTTTTGTTTAATTGTTAATTTACAGAAAAATTGAATTTTTTCATTTTTTTCCCCGTTCATTTTCAGTTTGCGTCAAGGTTATAAAAATGTAACTTGGACCTGGGCGGTGGTGGCGCACCCCTTTAATCCCAGCACTCCGGAGGCAGAGGCAGGCGGATCTCTGTGAGTTCGAGGCCAGCCTGGTCTACAGAGCGAGATCCAGGAAAGGCGCAAAGCTACACAGAGAAACCCTGTCTCGGGAAAAAAAAAAAAAAAAAATGTAACTTGGGCTGAGAAGTTGGCTCAGTGTAAATGTAAAAAGTATTTCACATTTCCCTCGGAAGGTTTGGTATTTGAGTCTTCTGAAGTAAATTGCCAATGGATCAACAGGAGGAGATCTCCGCAGGTGTATTTGGTCACAGTTTTAACCTGACATGGAGGCCCCAGACTGGGAAGCTATCTGACTTTAATACCCATGTCAAGATATGACTGGAAAGAACAAGACAGGAACCATTGAGAATACACCAAAGGGGAACCCCGGGAAGCCTGTTCAGGCACAAGCTCTATGTGCACAATATTTCTCCCTCCAGAAATGGGACAAGATTCTTTTGTCTTTTCTGCACAAAAATTGCTAAAACATTTTTTGATTTTAGTGGTTTCTTAGTTTTTTATGGCTTGTCTGTGTAAATGCCCCCAATTAAATACCAAATTCAATACTAATGCAATGAACCTGTTCTCAAGATATTTTCGAACCTTCTGAACTTCTCTAGCCCTGACTGGATGGATCCAGCTGTCAACTCTAGTAGCCCCGCCTCCCTGAGGATTCCTTTGGCTCCTCTCCAGTGTGTCAATCAATATTCTCCAGCTTTCTCTTTCTTGATTTCTTTCTTTGGTGGGTGAATTCTCCCCCTAGACTCCTCATCATTTCACGGAAGGAACTTGTTTCCTGCTAAGTTCCCGGTTGGCTGAGATGGGCCTCCATCATTTCCTTGTCCCCCTCCACTGTGGGCCACAATGGCACCAGCTCACTCACCCCTGCTCTGATTTCGCTCCCTGGGGATTTCTCCCATGCTTTTGTAAGCCCTGCCCTGCAGTTAAAGCTACATCTGTTTTTGGCATCTCCTAAGTGTTTGGTAGTAGAAAGGTTTTTCAGGTCATCTTGTTCATATGATTGCCCCATTTATATAGTTTTAAAATCTAGAGGCAATGAATAGGGAGGAATTTCAGAGACTCAAAGGGTGAGGATCAGGAATGTGCTTAGAAAGGAGGCATGCTGAAGGTCGGTGGCTTGGGGCAGGTGTAGAAGCACAGGGGTGTAGAGACAATCGTTGCCTTCTTTCTGGCTGGAGGAGAGAGTGAGGCTGAGCAGGAGGGAGCCATGAATGCTGTGGGCATCAGGGAATGAATGCCACGAACACAGCTTGCTGCGGGGACTTTAACCCGGAATCACATCCTGGACAGTGAAGAGAGGTCTCCGTTCAGAAAATAGTCCTGGAACCTTTGAAAACCACCTGGCAAAGCTGGGCATGGCGTCTTACACCTTTAATCCCAGCACTCAGGAGGCAGAGGGAAGTGGATCTCTGAGTTCGAGGTCAGCCCAGTCTTCATAATGTGTTCTAGGACAGTCAGAACAACGTAGAGAGACCCTGTCTTGAAAAACCAAAAAAAGAAAAAGAAAGAAAATCACCCAGCCATGGGCTCTATGTTGTGACTGAGAATGGGAGCCAGGAACCATGGAGAACAAAGGGAAGAGGACTTAGCTGATCCAAAAGAAATCTAGGTCAACAGCTACGCCACTCCTGGGCATTCACCAACAATACTCCGAGTCAGCACCTCCCAGAGATCCGTGCGCACCAGTGTTGACTGCAGCACTTTTCGTGGTAGCTAAGTTATGGAAACAAGCTACATGTCCACCAACTGAGGACTGGCATGGCTTAGATACGGTAGGGTTTCTTCTTAGCCCTAAGGAAGAATGGAGTTGTGACATCCGTAGGAGAATGAATGCACCTGGGGCTGTCACGTTAAGTGGGTCTCAGAAAGAAAGGTATCACGGGCATTTGCTCACTCATGGGTCTGAGGTTCCATATAGGTACAAAGGGAAAGACACCATAGGGAAGGGTTGCTTGTTACTGTCTAAAATGATAAGCGGCACTGGTTACCGTGCGGAAAGGTCATGAGCCACGACAAAACCCAGTATCAGAGCTTTATTAGGAGGAGGGAGGGGGGGGGAGAACCAGGCCTGAGGAAGAAGCACATGTAGAGAGGGGAGAGAGGGAAAGAGAGAGAGAGATAGTGGGGGCAGGAGGGAACAGGGAGAGAGGAGGAGGAGTCTGTGTCTGGCTCTTTAAGGATTCCCGTGCACATGCTCAGGTAGGCTTACGGAGCTACGCCATGCATGCGCTGATTGCTGATTACTGATTGCATAACCATGCCGTACGTACGTAATCACCAGTGTACACTGATGATGTAAGACACAAAATCCTTTGCTTAGTTCCTGAACTGGCATGTGCAGTCATGCAGCTGGAGTGGGGGCAGAATCCTAACAGTTACGAGGAGGAAATGTGATCAGAATACATGTATATATCTGCATGGGCATGGCCTTACGAACCCAGCATAATATATTTTTAAAGTGAATAAATGATGAATAAATGATTCTGGGTCAAACTGGGGGGAAAAATAAAAGAAATTTTAGGAAAGCACGCTGCCTGAGTCCTGGGAAATTAATTTCAAATGTCAGCAACAACCCGAGCTGTTTGTTTATCCTCTCGTATTGTCGAGACACTGCCCACAAATGCCAACAGTTCATTGACTCTGTTTGCAATTAATAATGTTTCAGCCCACATGATGAGTAGTCTTCAAGTTAGGGGCAGCATTTCCCAGGAGAGGTAATGAGGAGACCTACCTTACAAGTGAATGGTTTGGTTGGTTTTCCCTAGAACCTGTGATCATGGCTGACTCCGAAGCAGATGAGCCCTCCTCCAGGTCAGAGAGTCCTGAGCCGGAGGGCAGGGGCTCTGAGGACAGAACTCTGCTCCATCAGAGGCTGGCCATCAGAGAGCTCATTGACACAGAGTTGTCCTACTTGCACATGCTCCGACTCTGCGCCTCTGACATCAGGAACCACCTACAGCAGGTACTGATGCAGACCCTACCACCTGTCTTTAAAGGAGCAGGTGTGGCTGCCTCTAAGATCTCTCATTATTCCTGGGTGGGATTGTTGGAAAGGACCTTTGGTGGGCAGGAGCCTGACAAGCCTGGATATAAGCCCTTTATATATAATATAAGGACTTTATTGCCCATGCAACCTTCAGCAAGCCCTTGAATGACTTATATATGTCCAACTTATAGCCTATTGGCCATTTGAGGCCAAGGATAGCTGTGAACACAGCCCAACATAAAATGGTAAACTTACTTAAAACATTATGAAAATATCATTGTTGTATGCTTTGTAACTCGATTTTATAGGGTTTTTTTTTAAGATTTATTTTTATATGTATGTGCTGCAGGCCACAGGAATATATCATAAGAACTCAGCTGGTTATGGCAAAGTCACTACCTGAAGGGATCAAGGAATTCCTTCAGAGGAAGCCAAATTCCAAGGAGCTTTTGGTGTTATTTGGCTTGTTATATATCAGCTATCTTCTGTTACGAAAATCATGTGTGCCTTCATAGTTTTCCCAGTTGATTTTTCCCTAAGAAGAGCTAACAGTGTAGACTGATCACTCTCTGGACATACACATTCCAGGTATTTGGAGAACAGCCTCAGGAAAGGCTTTCTCTGGAATCAGATATCTCCCTTGGCCACTTTCAGTAATAGCAGCCCACATGCAAGTCTCCTGATTTAAGGTAAATCCCACAAGGAGACACCACGTAGGTCAGGTGGATGTTAGGTAATAGCTTTACACAATTTAGCTCATACCCTCCCTTCTTATAGACCTCTAACTCCTTACCTAACCACTTCTAGGAATATTTAGATAACCTGTGCGCTAACAGCTATGCTCAGCCAGAACCCCAGTTCAAGCCTCCCTGTAATTATCATCATTGGCAGCATCCAGCCAGCCAGGTCCATCCCCAGTTGAAGGAAAGTACCTTATCAGAGATACTTCTGTACTCTCTAAGAATAGACTTAAGCATCCGGGCTACCTGTTTGAGAAGGCCTGGTGGATGTCCAATTGAGCTTAACTTCCTCCGTTCTCAAATTTTACCTCTAGTTCCAGATCTCCCTTTAACTATCACCAGAGGCATCTAGCTGTACACAGGTTTCCCAGCAACCAAGCATACTTTCTCCCACCCTGCAGAAAAACGGCAGATAGCTTGGACAGATATGAGCCACAGGAAAAAAGGGCAGTTTTATTTTCTCCCATTGACCTAGCAACTTATAGATTCTTAACATTTTCTATCAATCATGTTTAAGGTTATAGTTGAGCACATAAGATCCCTCTTCTTAGATATTACCCGAATTTAGCCTTTAGTTAATTCATTTCCCCATTGGTCACTTCCCTTTGGGGTTGCAAATGATAATTAATGATTATTGCTCCTCTATGTGATTCTTATCACCCCTCCGTTTGACCCTGGAGGCCTGGCTTTGCACTACCAAGGGATTACTGCTTGTGAGTGTATATATACTGGGACTCTCAGGGCATGTGAAGAACAGAAAGACGGAGAATGGGGAGGAATAAGAAGGATTTTGACCAGAGAGTACATGTGGATGAGATGGAAGATGAGGAAGAGTCAGATGGGAAAGTACTAGCTGAGTAAGAACAAGGTAAAAAGGACCTAGATGAGGCAGAATTAAGACGAGAGAATTAAGATAGAACTTAGAGGGAGCAATAGATAAATATAGAGAGAAATCAGGCAAGAAAGGAGCTAGGCACCAGAACAGAACTGAAGCTGTGTGTATAGGATGTTATGCCAGAGGAATTAAAGCAAGTGGACTATAGAGCTCGGTGTGCTGAGATTCTATTTCCCAAAAATAGTCCTCGCCGTTAGTATTTCTCTCTCCTGAGCCCCTGGGATGTATGATATTAAGGCTGGTCCCTCTATTATTATACAAGATGTATGTGTGTTTACTATGTGTATTATTCCCTGTGTGTGCCTGGTGCCTGAGGAGGCCAGAGAAGACGTGGGATCCCCAGGAGCCAGAGTTACAGATGGCCATGAGCCGCCATGTTGGTGCTGGGAACCTGGGTCCTCTGCAAGAGCAGAAAGTGCTGGTTTAAATGAGCTATTGGATAGGCAAAAAAGAGTAGGAAGCAGGCTGTAAAACCTTCAAGTCCACCTCCAATAACCTACTTGCTCCAGCAAGGCTTACCTCCTAAAGGTTCCATAGCCTTTCCGAATAATGCCCCCAGCTGGGGAAGAAGTGTTTAAACACATGAGCCTTGGGAACATTTCACATTCAAATCACGACCCCCCCCCCCCCCCCAGTCACCATCAGCTTTCCTTCCATACTGGACTTGATGTCTCTCCTTTTATTGTAGACTAATGAGGAGAACTGACTTACAAGATTCCCAGATCTTTCCAAACATTGCATTGGGCAGTCAGTCAGTCTTCCCAAGAGCAGTAGGACCCCAGATAGCGCGCGTGCTCAGGACTGTTCCCTAAAGCACCCCCAGTCTCTGCCCATAGCATTTTTGTTGCTTCCAGCTGCCACCAGGAGATCTGGATGTCCTGTTCTCAAACATTGATGACATCATCCAAGTGAGCAGCAGATTCCTTCAGGGGCTGCAGGAGACAGCCTGCAAGGAAGAGGACCAGGCGTACCTGATTGGTAAGCAAAAGGCCCGGCGACCCCTGCCTTGCTTTCCCTCAGCTTTGATCTTAGCTTGAGCTTACTGCAGAGCTGACTGGAGCTCTAGGGAAAAGCAGCAAAGGGGGATTGGGGCATGCCAGAGGCAGCAGGGAGGGCCCTCGTAGGGTGTGTGATCCTCTCCGCCTACTCAGCTCTCCCTCAAGATGACGCTTTTAACACATGAACTTGGGAGGATGCATTGAAACCACAGTGCCTCCTAGTTTAGTCTCAGTATGGTACTGATTTATTTCTTTGTATGTGTGAATATTTTGCCTGCATGCATGGTACCTGGGGCCTGCGGGGGCCAGAGGAAGGCGTTGAGAATCTCCTGGAACTGGAGCTACAGATGGTTGTGAGCCCTCATGTGGGTGCTGAGAATTGAACCCAGGTCTCTAGAAGAGTAGTAAGTACTCTTGACTCCTGAGCCATCTCTCTAGCCCCTAATTTTTCTTAATTAGTAGATTTTTTTTTTTTTTTTTTTTTTGGTTTTTCGAGACAGGGTTTCTCTGTGTAGCTTTGTGCCTTTCCTGGAACTCGCTTTGTAGACCAGGCTAGCCTCAAACTCACAGAGATCCGCCTGCCTCTGCCTCCCGAATGCTGGGATTAAAGGCGTGCGCTGCCGCTGCCGCCGCCGCCGCCGCCACCACCACCACCCGGCTTAATTAGTAGATTTTATTTTTTAGAGCACTGTTAGGCTTATAGAAAAAACAGCCACGGTGACCAAGAATCAGAATTATCCTATCCCAAACCTTATTTTTTTAATAATTTATTTATTTTTATTTTATGTACATTCATATTTTGCCTACATGTATGTCTGTGTGGAGGTGTTGGATCCCCTGAAACTGGAATTACAGACAGGTGTGAGCTGCCTTGTGGTTGCTGGGAGTTGAACCTGGGTCCTTGGAAGAGCAGCCATTGCTCTTAACCACAGAGCCAACTCTCTAGCGCCCCCCCCACCCTGAACCTTATTTTTAACAAAGCCATCTTCTCTGTCTCTATAGTACCACCCCTATTCCTTTATTTTTCCCTTCCTGTTCCTGCTGTTCCCTGTAAGTAACTGGTTTCGTATTTAAAGACACAGAACACTTTAGGATATTGCTCTGGGTCTGCTTCATCCCCAAGGTTCCACCTTTACTGTACTCACTCTTGAAATTAAGCTGATGTGAGAACCCAACTCAAACCACTCCCTTGGCTTCCTGCCACCATTGGTGTACCAGCTGAGTGCCTGGCTGCACCCCACTTACTCTGATGCCCCATGCGACTTGGCCTTAGTGTCCCATTTGTTTCCCTCCCCTTTGTGCCTGGCCCACTCTGTTCCAGACACACCAGGGTCTGTGGCTGTCCTTGGGCCAGGGTTACCTGACTCTGGGCCTTGCCATTCATTGCCATCCACAAGCTTGGGAGTTGCCCCTCCTCTGAGCTTCCTGGGGCAGATGGTCACATCATCTGTGGAAGCCTTCCTGGGATAGACACCCTCCTCTGCCAACGCCACCCAGTCTTTGGTGTTTATTTGCCTTTACTTTGACTCCTGTAATACAAATCATCCTTTGGTGTCTGTAAGGGATGGTATTCCACGACACACACACACACACACACACACACACACACACACACACACACATCCCAGGTGCTCAAGTAAGTCCCTTGTATAAAATGGCATAGTATTAACATACCTCCTGAAGTTCTCCTGTATACTTGAAATCATCTCTAGACCACTTATGACATTTAGCACTATGTAAGTGACATACAGAAGGCTGTTATACTGTATTGTTCAGGGAATAATGATCACAAAAAAGGTCCTCACATGTTTAATACAAATGCTCTTTTATTTATGTGTGTATATGTGTCTGTGTGTGTCTATGCCACATGTGTTCAGGAACCCCCAGAGGCCAGAAGAGGGCATTAGATTCCTTGGAGCTGGAGTTACAGGTGGTTGTGAGCCACCCAGTGTGGGTGCTGGGAACTAAGCTCAGGTCCTCTAAATGAATAGCAAGTGCTATAAATTACTAAACCATTTCTCTAGCCCTGTCAAGCAGAAAACACCAAAATCAGGTATTCTAGCACAATGTAATGCAAAGACACACTAATGTGATACATACGGAGTGATAGCAGGAAAATATCAGAAGTCTTTGTTTCTCAGAACTCAGCCCTTCTGTTTCGTTCAGAGCAGAAAGTTTAGTACACCCAGTGAGGACACCACAGTGTCTATCATGCGGTGGTCTCTAATCCGCGCCAAGGTGTGGCAGGCAGTGTTCACTGGAGTTGTATGGCAAAGTGGAATGTTGTGTGTTCAAAGCCAAGGCTGCAGTGACGTTTCATGATGCCACACAGGTGGGTGTGTCCAGAAACACCCCAGATTCATTAGGGGTTGGCTTCAGAATTAGTCTCGGCTTGTCCTGTGTTTGGAAACCTTTCACTCTCCCCAAACTCATCTAGACCCCACTTTTAGGTCTGCAGCCAGCCCCATCTGGGGTCATGACCTACAGTTTAAGAACCTAGGCTCTGCCTGGTGGCGGTGATGGCGCACGCCTTTAATCCCAGCACTTGGGAGGCAGAGGTAGGTGGATCTCTGTGAGTTTAAGGCCAGCCTGGTACAGAGTGAGATCCAGGACAGCCAAGGCTGTTAAATGGAGAAACCCTGTTTTGAAAAACAAAAACAAACAAACAAAGAATCTGGACTGTTACTCACCCACTCAGCAACTTTATGAAACAGATGAAAAATAGAAACAGGAAGACTACGTAGCTTGTACACAGCGGCATGCTGGCAGCCTCCCCATTCCAAGCAGGAGACTTGCACAGGTGCCCTTGGTAACCCTTGCTGCTTGTTCGCCATCAGGTAACTTGTTCCTGGCATTCCAAGAGGAGTTTGAACAAGTCTACAAAGTCTACTGTGCCAACTACGACCAGGCCCTGCTGCTGGTCAAGGCGTACCGGGAGGAGCCGGAATTGCAGAAGATGATCCAGAGCATCATTGAAGCAGCAGTGTGAGTAACATGTCCGGAGACAGTTCAAGTCTGGATCCTGCTCAGGTCTGCTCAGGCTGCTTCGGGGCTGTGTCAGCAGCCAGGCCTCTAGCAGTCAGGAAGGCTTTAGTGCCAAGCAGTGCTCACATGCTCACATGGTCTCAAACAAGACTCCACATCTTTCTAATGCTCCTGTGCATTACAAGTAGTTACAAATATATATATAATCTTATTTCTCTCTCTCTCTCTCTCTCTCTCTCTCTCTCTCTCTCTCTCTCTCTCTCTCTCTCTCTCTCTCTGTCTCTCTCTCTGTCTCTCTCTCTCTGTCTCTCTCTCTGTCTCTCTCTGTCTCTGTCTCTGTCTCTCTCTCTCTTTCTTTCTCTTCGAGACAGGGTTTCCTTGTGTAGCCCTGGCTGTCCTGGAACTTGCTCTGTATACCAGGCTGGCCTCAAACTCAGAGATTCGCCTGCCTCTGCCTCCTGATTGCTGGGATTAAAGGCGTGTGCCACAACACCTGGCTAAACGTCTAAACGGAAGCCGGTTGGTTACTTCTCTCTCTTTCTTGGAGGTCCTTCCATTTAAACACCTGTCATTCATCATCATTTGACCCTCAGCATCCTCTTCCTCCAGGTGGTCATGCCAATTTGTTTAACCCATGTCTGTGGGTAGACATTTCTTTGGACATTTAAGGGTCCTTTATGGGTATTTTCTTATGAATCTTTCTGTTTCCTTTTCTATATTAAAAATTTGTGTGTGTGAAAAACAGGTTTCTCAGCTGGGCAGTGGTGGCGCACGCCTTTAATCCCAGCACTCAGGAGGCAGAGCCAGGTGGATCTCTATGAGTTCGAGGACAGCCTGGTCTACAGAGTGAGTTCCAAGACAGTTAGGAATATACAGAGCAACTCTGTCTTGAAAAAAAGACAAAAAACTAAAACCCAAACAAAGCAAATCAGATTTCTCATTGTTTATTTGATTTATTTATTGTTGGTTCTCATCTGACCTTTTTCCCTTCTATCACAAATTTAGTAGTCCTTTAAAAAAATTTTACATTTTTTTGACAATTTCATACATGAGTGTTGTATTTGCATCATTTCACCCCACCTTCCCCTGCCTTCAGCTCCTTCCGGGTTCCATTTAACTCCCTTTCAAACTCATGACCTCTTCTTCTTTAATTATTATTGTTACATATATATATATATATATATACATATGTTACATATATATGTTACATACATGTAACAGTAATATATGTTTGGTTTGGTTTGGTTTGGTTTTTTCGAGACAGAGTTTCTCTGTGTAGCTTTGGAGCCTGTCCTGGAACTCATTCTGTAGCCCAGGCTGGCCTCGAACTCAGAGATCCGCCTGCCTCTACCTCCCGAGTGCTGGGATGAAAGATGTGCGCCACCACTGCCCAGCTAATATATTTTTAGATAACAATAATATATGTATACAATATATATATATATATATCCTGCTGGATGTATTTAGTGTTGCTCATATGGATATGAGCTGAGATCATGTGTATAAATGAGGGTTAACCTCTTGGAGCTGGACAACCCATCAGGGGCTCACACCTGGAGAGGTCTGATTCTTCCTCTCTTAGCAGCCATTGGTTGCCTCTAGCACCTCATCTAGAGGGTTGGTGGGTTTTTTTTTTTTTTTTTTTTTTGTTTTTTGTTTTTTGTTTTGTAAGAAGCCAAAGCAGGAGGATTGCTGTGAGTTCAAGGCCCACCTGGGCTACATAGCAAGACCATATCTCATAAAACCCAAACTTGGCTGGGTATGTTGGCACACACTTTTTTTTTTTTTTTTTTTTTTTTTTTTTTTTTTTTTTTTTTTTTTTGGTTTTTCGAGACAGGGTTTCTCTGTGTAGCTTTGTGCCTTTCCTGGAACTCACTTGGTAGTCCAGGCTGGCCTCGAACTCACAGAGATCCGCCTGGCTCTGCCTCCCGAGTGCTGGGATTAAAGGCGTGCGCCACCACCGCCCGGCTGATTGGCACACACTTTTAATCCCAGTACTCGGGATGCAGAGGCAAGAGGATCTCTGTGAGTTCGGTTTGAGGCACCTTGGACTCCATAGAGAGTTCCAGGCCAGCCAGGGTTATGTAGCAAGACCCTTTTTATAAACAAAACAAAATACTCCAAAGCCAACAACAATGAAACCCCAGAAACAACCACAAACCTCCAAACAACATTTAAAAAGCTTGCCAAGTGGTAATTGACGGTCAGTTTTTAGAAACCAGGCTGGTGGAGGGAGGACAGAGGGGTCATCGGTACCTTCCCCAGGTGTTCCTTTATGCCCGAGAGAAAGAGGGTTGAAGCAGGTGTGTGCAGGTGACGTCATTTCCTGTGAAGCCCCGCCAGCCTTTCTCATTCCTTATCTTCCACTTTTCAACCCCTGTCCTGCTACCAGAGTCTCTTTTTCAAGAACCCACATCCAAAAAAAAGAAGAAAAAAAAAGACATTTTTTTCTCATAGGTCTCGAAATATGTCGGCTTTTGCAGGGCCGTTATAGGAGTGAGGCAGATTACAGAAGCCGGGAAGCTACAGCCCAGCGTAAGGGTAGTGGAGACTGGGAAAAGAGAGACAACAGACTCTGTGTAGAGCATGGCATGGCCTTAGGAGATTGTTGCTGTCAGTAGCTGTCAGATAACCACCCCAAACACTATCTTAAAACAACATGTACTGGGCTAGTAGGGTGGCTCAATGGGTAAAGGCATGTGGTGGTTTGAAAGAAAAATGGCCCCTATTAGGAGGCGTGGCTTTGTTGGAGTGGGTGTGGTCTTACTGTAGGAAGTGTGTCACTGTACAGGCAGGCTTTGAGGTCTCATATACGCTCAAGATACTGCCCAGTGTCTCAGACAACCACTTCCCGTTGCCTGCAAGGGGTAGAACTCTCAGCTCCTTCTCCAGCACCACGTCTGCCTGCAGGCCGCCATGTCCCACCATGATGATAATGGACTAAACCTCTGAAACTGTAAGCGAGCCACCCTAATTGAATGTTTTTCCTTTATAAGAGTTGCCGTGGTCGTGGTGTCTCTTCACAGCATTAGAAACCCTAACGAAGACAAGGTACTTGCCTGCTGCCAAACCTGACTGTCTGAGTTCACTCTCCAGAATGTAGCGGAAGGACAGACTCTGACAAGCTGTCCTCTGGCCACACGCATGTGCTGTGGCTCACACATGCCCGCATACATGCACTCACAAACAAACACAAAAATATTAAAAATATAAGGCATTTACTTAGCTTACACTTTGCATATTATCAGTTTAACTGGGCTCAGCAAATGAGCCTTCTGCTCCTGGCTGAGCATTCCCATGTATCTGCCATCAACTGCAGGTCCGCTTTGCTGATTTTGCTGGGCTCCTCCAAGTATCTGAGACACAGAGCCGGCTCGGGTCTGGTCACGTGGCCTGGGTGCTTTGTTGATGGTCACAGGGCTCTAGGGCAAGGGGAAGGGCAAGCCATTGGAGTTCTCGGCCATTGAGATCAGTTTCATAGCCAGTCCAGAAAGGACCAGGGAAATGGACAACATGGGTTGAGGGGGCTTCAAAGTCACAGGAAACGCAACATTTGAAGCCTTTTGCCTTTGCAAACCATGTGTGTATGTTGTGTCTCGGAATGTGAGTCCCCTCTGACCAGAGCCGCTGATGTTTCCAAAGCAGCAGAAACTTAGGTGGGACGCTTCCCACGTGTTCTGTTCTCTCCAGCCATGTGTGAAAGCAATAATGAGGTGGCAGCG
Source organism: Peromyscus eremicus (assembly GCF_949786415.1). Taxonomy (NCBI): domain Eukaryota; kingdom Metazoa; phylum Chordata; class Mammalia; order Rodentia; family Cricetidae; genus Peromyscus; species Peromyscus eremicus. The sequence continues at coordinate 49,257,439 of NC_081435.1, read as the reverse complement.
AGGCTGTTGTTTGCCCTGTTTCTGCAGGTCTGGAGCCAGGCTCCCATGGTGGCAGATCTGGCTCAGCCCCTTTTAGTGAGAGCCATTTCACATCTCCAACCCAATTTCCTTATGGGTCTGGTGGGAGTCCTAACGGCACTTGGTGGAGCGTAGACACACGGTACAGGGGACACTAAATATGTCCCAGCTATTCTAGTCAGCTCAGCCAGGCAGGAACTGTGTCACACTGCAGTGCTTAGTCCTGTCCGTCCCGATGCCTCCTTTTATAACAAATATTAGATGTATTTATTATCCTGCAATAAATCCTGGAAGATGGACCCTACCTATATATATGAACCGGGAAAAAGTCAATATAACAGTAACTATGATATGAAGGAGGAAGAGAGGGAACGCATTCTCTGGTAATGTGGGTTTCAGTGGGCACTCAGGCACCGCAACTCCAGAAGCTGTGAGGAAGCACTCTAAAATTAGCTTGCCTCTCTGGTTAGCAAGTTAGCTTGGAGGTCAGAAGAGAAAGTCCCGAAGCTGTTCTGCTCCAGAAGAACAAGCAAATGAAGGATCAGAGGGGGTGTGTGCCCAAGGACGGCAACCCACAGGGCAGGCAGTCCTGACTTCCTTGTGTAGGAGGCACTAAAGAGAATACAATGGCTCTCCCGCCTGGGAGGTAGGGAAATGAGAACGGATGCTATCCTCGCCAATAGCCGAGTCTCACGTATAAAAAGGCCTCGTCAGAGGTCTGCCCAGTGTGTGACTGGACGGAGTCTGGAGTCCCAGAAGTATTCCGTTCTGGAGATCACAGTACATTTTGAGCCCCCCTGTTCAGGCGCTGAGTGTTTAGAGGGACACGTGAGACCCCAAGCCACTCTGTAGCACAGGTCTGTATGCGGGGCGTTGCCATTCCCAATTAGCTTTCTCTCTTTGCCTCCCAACTTGCGGATCAAGATGTGAGCTCTCAGGCTCTTCCTGCTGCCATGCCATTGTTCTAACACTCTACACCTGTGAGCCCCACGTTAATTTTTTTTTTTTTTTTTTTTTTTTTCCGAGACAGGGTTTCTCTGTGTAGCTTTGTGCCTTTCCTGGAACTCACTTGGTAGCCCAGGCTGGCCTTGAACTCACAGAGATCCGCCTGGCTCTACCTCCCGAGTGCTGGGATTAAAGGCGTGCGCCACCACTGCCCGGCTACGTTAATTTTTTTTTATCCCGTAATTTGCCTTGGTGGTGGTGTTTTGTTGCAGTAGTAGAAATGTAAGATAGTGCCTCGAGATTCTCTGTGATTTCAGAATGTGTACTGACGACTTTTCACCTTTGTGTGGATTAGCAGTCGGGGTAGCCTGCGCTTTAAGACAGAAATACAGACTAGGCAGGGAACGCTGTATTGGGAAGGACCTTTCACAGAGTGGTGTGGGAAAGGAGGCTAGGCAGAGGTCACTCAGCACTGGGAGCAGAAGGCTGCCTGGTACAGCGGTGTTTGCAGAAGGCAAATCACCTCTGGTTTCCATTATCAGCTAGCTGTATTTATTTTAAATATGAAAGTCGTATTCAAATCATACTCAAATACATGAAGTCCGTTTTCCATTGGCTGAGGGATTACTAGCCTCTGTTCAGTTTTCTTCTGTATAGTTACAGGCAGAGGGACGCAGAGGCAGGCAGAGAAGCAGCTGGGGGGGGGATGTTGTTATTTTTAAAGAGACTCCAAGGCTATTGTAGAACTTTCATTTAATGGTAGCTGTGAATATTGTCTCCCGACAGTGTGAAAAATTCTTCCATGGTCCTTCCAGGGCAGCTCACACAGGCTCTACTCACCCATTCTTTTATTGTTAGATCTTTATTTATGTATTTATGCAATCACAGAGTTGCTGAATAGCTTACCTCTATCCTTGTTTGCTTGAGCCAAGATTTCTGTGGGTAGATGTTGTCTAGGCTGGGGTTGGTAGAGCAAAGGATTTGTGTATTTCAAAAATTGCCCAACTGTCCAAGATCTCAGCCAGTGATGCTCCCATGAGAACGTAAGAGGCCCTCTTCTGTCACGCTCCCCCAGCCTTCCAGGGGCTATTGCGCCATTCTTATCATCTATATGAGAGGCTGCATACAGTTTTCCTCCAAGTTACTTTAAGAAGGCTACAAATGTGGGCGGCTTTTTGTACTGGCTCCTTGATAACGTTAAAAAAAAAATGCAATCATCTCTCTAAGGACCCCTTGGCCTCTGATTTGTACTGTGATGACAGTTGTCCCTGGGAGCTGGCTCTTTCCCATGGATTGTCAGCATAGAACGGAGTTTCCAAAATGCCTACCCACAGTCATCTGAGCTCAGGACACCCTCGAGGAGAGCAGATGGACAGTGCAGGCACAGTCCACCCGCTGCCACCCCGGGGCTCCCACCTGCCATGTCTATTCTTAGCCTCTGAGTAGCTTCTTTCCAGAACATTTGGTCTGAAGGTTTTCCCTTAGAAAGGAGTTGAGGGCTCCATTATAGGGTTCTGGCGGCTGGCCCCTAGGAGCATTTGTGGGGCTTGTAGGACACACACTGAGACAGTTAGGGGCTGGAATTCTATATGCCTGCTGGAGCTGCTCCCCAGGTGCCCTTGACCTGGGGAGTCCTGATGAAACCCCAGACACCCAGCAGTAGGAATCTGGTGGTTACCGGTGCATTAAAGCCATTCCTCACAGTGTTTTTAAAAAAATAACATTTTCTAATAAAAATTCCAAACTTACGGAAAATGAGGATGATGTGACGAATATTCTCACGCCTACCACCTTAAATGAGAAAGAGTTAACATGTAAATATCTTTATTTTTATATTAAACTATTTAAAGAAAGTTGTGAGTTTTCCCCATATATTCTAAAAATTATGTTCCCGTGGTTTTTCAAAACATTTTTAGATTAAAAATTTTACACTTATTCATTTATTTAGTGCATGAGTGTGTGTGTGTGTGTGTGTGTGTGTGTGTGTATGTGTATGTGTGTGTACACATACATATGTAGAGGTCAGAAGACAACTTGTGGGAATCAATTCTCTCTTCCACCATGTGAGGTTTGGAGATTGAACTCAGGTTCTCTGGCTTGGTGGTCAACACCTTTACCTGCTGAGCCATCTCACGGGCCCACAAACCTTTGAAAAGCAACAACCTATTTTGTTAAGTAAAAAAATCAAGTAGATGACCTCTGAGAGTTGTTCTTGGGATGTTATCTGAGTAGAGATATGAAGTCACAGTTGAGGGCAGTTGAACATGTGAGTCTGGAGCCCTGGGGAGAAGATAGAGATGGAAATGGAGGTTGGGGTACATTAAAAATCTCGGACCACATGAGGTCACCAAGGAAGCATGGGAAGAGTAGCCCACAGAATGAGAAGACACTGGACACAGGGTCTCTGGGTCCTGCTGAGTAACACCTGCCAAGGAAGAGCGTGTGGCCAGCCATGTTTGCTCCTGAGAGAGTGAATAGTGTGGTGATAGTATGTTCCCCCAAATATTGTGCACCCTAATAAACTTATCTGAGGTCAGAGAGCAGAACATCCACTAGATACAGAGGCCAGAAAATGGTGGCACACACGCCTTTAATCCTATCACTTGGGAGGCAGAGACCCATCCGCATCTCTGTGAGTTCAAAGCCACACTGGGAACAGCCAGGCATGGTGACACATGCCTTTAATCCCAGGAAGTGATGGCAGGAAGCAGAAAGGTATAAAAGATGTGAAAACCAGGAACTGGTCGGTTAAGCTTTCAGGCTTTTGAGAAGCGGTTTAGCTGAGATCCATTTGGATGAGAACTCAGAAGCTTCCAGTCTGAGGAAACAGGATCAGCTGAGGAACTGGCAAAGTGAGGTAGCTGTGGCTTGTTCTGCTTCTCTGATCTTCCAGTGTTGACTCCAGTACCTGGCTCCAGGTTTGTTTTATTAATAAGATTCTTTAAGATTCATGCTATAGAATAGGGCTGATAGATCACTAGATTTTGTATAGATCGGGAATCCAGTCCCAGGAATGGCTCTGTCTGCCTGGTCTCTAGACTCTGTAAATTACAGAAAGGACCACAGGGAGACAGTGGACTGCCTGATCTCATACACTGAGCTAAGGGCTGGGCCACCACCCCAAGCCCCCTAGTCCCCTAAAGGATGGTTTTTACCTGCCTAATAGCAACCTTCTCCCTCAGGCCGCAAGCTGGACCTTCAGGTCTCAGTTTCTTACTTGTAATTCCTCTGCAGAGGATTACCAAGTACCCCCTCCTGCTGCAGAAAATCCTGGAGAACACACCTATGGATGCCAGTGCCCACCCTGTCCTTCAGAGAGCTACTTCTGCCCTCCAGGATGTGAACAGCAATATCAATGAATACAAGATGCGCAAGGAAGTGGGTAAGGACTTGTATGCAGAGGTGCGTCAGGGACAGCATTTTTAGTTCCAAAACTCATCCTGCCATAGCTTCATCTAGAATGAGAATGTGGGGCTTGGGTGAAGTTCAGCTGATGGGGTGCCTGTCTAATATGTGTGAGGCCCTGGGTTTAATCCCCATCACCGCTGGGAGGTAAAGTAGTGTGTATAAATGTGTGGGGTGCATCCACCTCTTAGGTTGCTGCAGTAGAAAAGTTTGCGAAATGAAGCAGTGTAGCCAGGCGGTGGTGGCGCACGCCTTTAATTCCAGCATGCAGGAGGTAGAGGCAGGTGGATCTCTGTGAGTTCGAGGCCAGCCTGGTCTACAGAGCAAGTTCCAGGACAGGCTCCAAAAGCTACACAGAGAAACCCTGTCTTGGGAAAAAAAAATGAAGCAGCTACCATGCATCAAGAAACTCAGTTGCCTACTAAAAGCATGATCCTGAAAATTTAGCTCATGCTTACTTTTTAAAAAGTATTTTTTATTTTTTGTGTGTGCGTGTTTTGCCTACATGTGTGTCTATGCACCATATACTTGCCTTGGAGGCCTGAAGAAGGTGTCAGATCCTCTGGGAGGAGAGTTACAAGTGGTTGTGAGCCACCATGCATGTGCTGGGAACCAAACCCAGGTCCTCTGGGTAACCCTGATTGTCCTGGAACGCACTCTGTAGACCAGGCTGGCCTCGAACTGAGGGATCTGCCTGAGTGCTGGGATTAAAGGCCTGCACAAGCACCACCCAGTTAAGTGTGTGTGTGTGTGTGTGTGTGTGTGTGTGTGTGTGTGTGTGTGTGTATATATATATATATATATATATATATATATATATATATATATATATATTTTAAGGCTACTTCTGCTATGCCTTTTCCCTTCAGCATCTTATTTGATCCTTGCAGCTGCTGAGGTCAGCTCTGTTAGTCCCGCTTTCCCGCTGGGTAAACAGAGTGTGTACAGTTTGCTTGTAGTCACTGGACTGTAAGAAACAGAGTTGGGTTTCAAACTTAGGCCTGGGGTCCTCAGCTTTTCTCCCGTGCTTGCTTCATCACCCATGTGGAGAGGGAGAGGTGCTGAGTGAGGAGAGGGGAATATGGGTTTGGTTGGCCTTGATAAAACTGGCTGGGGAACCCCAGAACAATGTCCCTTTACACTTACTGTCTTACTCCCAGCAACTCTGCAAGATGGAGTCCTCATTTTACAGAAAGGAAAACTGGGGCCCCAAGGAGTGGTGACCTGTTAAAAGTCCAGTTAAAACCCTCTTCAGCCAGGACTCATACCTGGACAAAGAGGAGCCGGGTCCTGGGTTTTCCTTTGAGCCTTACCATTCTGCTGGACGTAACTTGGTGGAGCAGAGGGTCAAGTCAGGAGAATGTGGGGCTGCTGGCTCACTGGGTCAGCCTCAGTCACCCACCGTGCCCTTTTCCTCCATGTCGCGGCAGCTTTAAAGTATACCAAGGTGGAGCAGCTGAGCCTCCGGGAGCGGCTGGCCCGAATCAACACACACACTCTTTCCAAGAAGACCACCAGACTGAGCCAGCTGCTGAAGCAGGAGGCGGGGCTGGTAGCCAGGGTGAGTGTGTGTGTTGGTGGGGAAGACACAGGGAAGAAAGCAGGGGGAGGTACCTGTGGAAAGTGAGACAGCTGAGGCTGAGAGTGAGGGACCACCAAGGGGCACGCCACCCTTTTGCTTATAGAAGAGCTAGGCTCCGAGCGTGGGCAGAGCGCCAGTCTGAGCGGTTCCTAGTTAGCTGCTCAGGCTGAGTAAGTACTTCTTCGACAGCAGTAGTGTTGGAGCCATGGGGCTAAGTAGGCATTCTTATCTCATTTTCACACAAAGAAGCAGAGCCCCGCCCCGCTGCCCCCCACAGCCACACAGCTAGGAAGCAAGTGAGCCAGGACTCACACTCCAGGGTCTTGATCCAGGGTCTGTGGTCTGAATGCAAAACGATCCGACCACACTGCTGTTTGCTTTTGAGATAAGGCCTTGCTGTGCTATCCAGCTGACCTCACCATCCTCCTGCCTCAGTCTCCTAGGGGCTGGGCTTACAGGCACGCGCCACCATATGTGGTTTACACAGCTTTTTAACTGTCCCACTCAGTGGCTTCCCGAGGCAGGAAGAACAGCTGCACACTGCCCCCATGTGGATCTTCTGACTCTTACACGCATGGCTTTACTTACAGACAGAGGACAAGGAATTCGATGACTTAGAGGAGAGATTCCAGTGGGTGTCTCTGTGTGTGACGGAGCTGAAGAGCAATGTGACTGCCTACATGGATAATCTAGAGGTGAGAACCCTCCAGAGTTCGAAGGCCAGGCCCACAAGCTACCGAGGTACCAACTGCAGGGACTCTGAGGTGAGGTGTCAGCCAGGAAAGCTGGCAGGCACACTGTGACCCGTAGCCACAAAACTGGGGGCTAAAGGCAGCTTCTCAACCCATTGGGGTTTTCGTGGGCCAGGGTCGAGGACCCCCCTGGAACTGGAGTTACAGATGGTTGTGAGCCACCACATGGGTGCTGGGAACCGAGCCTGGGTCCTCTGCAACAGCAGCAGGTGCTCTTAACCACTGAGCCATCTTTCCAGCCCCTGGTCTTTACATGTTTAATGCATTGATTTGAATAGGAGCAGTTCATTGGCTTACAGAAAAACACGAATAGAATCTGTAGACCGAGCACCTGGCAAAAGAATCACCCAGGGGCACACAAATAGGTGTGATGATCACAGGCCCCAAAGGAGGCAAGGGTTCCAGCTCAGAAAGGCCCTTCTAATCCCCCAGGGTGGGCAGGGACAGAATGGTGTATGTACTTGCTTGTTATGGGGCAGTATGTGGAGGGCCTGGAGAACTGCTTGGGAGGGCTGCTGAATTGGGGGTTAGGAGTAAGACGGCCATGGTGGGACCTAACCACCTGTCTCTGTTGGCCCTGGGCTCAGGCTTTTCTCAGCTTCCGGCCACACGAAAGGAGTCTGGACATCCCCAGAGGACCTGCGGAGCAATACTGCAGCCTAGCAAGGGACCTTCAGCTGGGGGCTTTCCTGCAGTTTGTAAGTGGGATTTCTATCTCCCATTCCCCATGCCCCTCCCCATGCGCGCACGCTCCTTTGATAGGCAGGTGGAGGAGCTGACAAGAGCAATATTTGGAAGTCAGGCGCTTATACAATTGTCATATCCAGCAGGGAGGGAGTGCTATTCCTGCACTTATTGATAAAAATAGCCCAACCGATGTGCAGTGAGCTGCACCCTGTACTGGGCGCCATGCCCACCTTTTCCATTCTTGACCTCATTTACCCCTTGACTCGTGCTTTGGGTGAGATACTATTAATAGCCCCATTCTGTTAATGGGAGCTCGAGGCCCAGAGAGCGCCATCTTCTGGGTCATTTACACAGATGGTGTTTGATTCCCCAAGTATCATTCTATGCAAAAATCTATTTCAAGCTCTTTACATAATAACAACACTAAGAAGTGCCAGAGATTGAGAACTTCCCTGGGCTGCACTCTGTGTACGCTACATACCATCCCCATTCTCAAATCATAAGCCAAGACTCCGAGAGGTTAGAGCAAAGGCTTCTTCTGAAGCTTTTCCATATCAACCTCATTACCTGAGGAACTTTGATGTGCTCTGGATATATGGTATATATAATAGGCATACAAATTTACTGATAATAAATCGTGAGGAATTTTATTTGAAAACAATTATTTGGTATGCATATAATTTTACTATTTATTAAAGGTGAAAGCAAATCTGTATACTAATGAGATAATGTGCTGTTTATTTTTATATATGGAGTTACATCTTGGCCTAATATTTGATACGTCTATAAGATCTCTAGACACAGAACATCTCCAAAGGGTTTCGGAGTTGATGAACATTTTGATTGTATAATCATCAATGCTGAGACCATCACTTCACATAAATACACATTTCAGAATTAATTTTGGGTCATTGTACGTTCAGAAAACTTTCTCCGTTGCCAAATCTTTTCAATACCTGTATTCAGTCACAACCCTACATGGATGGCAATCCGCGGTTTAGGCAGCCAGAGATGAGGATTTGCTACAAGTTACAGCTTGTCAATGGAGGGGGCCTGGAAGCCCAGCTCCCTGCCTCCAGCACCCTCGCGCCAAGCCCCTACCCTTTGCCACCTCCTACCCCAGCTCCCAAGCTCCCCTCTCCTTGCAGAAGCAGCGACTGAAAGGCTTGGTGTGGCAACCACTGTGCAGCCTGGCCAGAGCCCTGGCTGGCCCTCAGAACTTGATCAAGAAGCGTCTGGACAAAGTGTTGGACTTTGAGCGAGTGGAAGAGAAACTGTTGGATGTGGGCAGTGTGACCTATGAGGAGCAGGCGGCCCGGCACACGTACCAGGCACTCAACTCCTTGCTAGTGGCTGAGCTCCCACGGTTTAACCAACTAGTCATGCAGTGGCTGAGCCAGATCCTGTGCACATTCGTGGTCCTCCAGAAGGACCTGGCTGATCAGGTGCTACAAAGGGCAGAGAGCAGCATGGCCCTGGTAAGGCTACTGGGACTCAGGCCGCTGTGGAGCCTAGTCAGGCAAGGCCCTAGCTGTTGTCAGGGCAGAACTAGAGATAAAGGGAGCTAAATAGGCTGCTGGGACCCAGGACCCAGTGGGGACCCTTGAGATGTCTCGCATGCCCTTTCTCTCTGCTTCACCAGAGGCCAGGCTGGACTCTAGGCCATCCTAGGTCATCCGGGGACTCAGGAGCAGAGAAAGTTCTGCTGAGAAAACAGCAGCAGACCCATCCCTGGAGGTTATGACGAGATGGTGCCAGAGACAGGAGTCTCTTCTATCTAGTCAGGAGTGGATGTGTCCAGCTGGGATTCCCACCAGCACTTGTGGCAAGCCATTTCCTGGAGAGCACTTGCTCTGTGGCTGTTTGGGGCCGTTTCCAGGTGGTGCCTCACTCAGTCCTCAAAGCAGTTCTATACAGCGTGTGGTCCTTTCGTAACAAGCCAAGGCCCAGAGAGGTAAAAATGGCTCCTGCAAAGATGCACAGGTGACAGTAGGTTCTGGTCCCTGACTGTGTAGCGACTGAACTCTGAACACAGTGCTCTCGAGTCTTTCAAAAGGAACTATCAGCTGAAGGCATGAACAGAACTCAAAGAGCCCCTGCACCAACCACCACGTGCAAACGCGCAGTGGAGTATTTAGGTCTGAGTTGGTACAGGAGGGAACTGGCGGCAGTTCCACATCTTTTTTTTTTTTTTTTTTTTTTTTTTTGGTTTTTCGAGACAGGGTTTCTCTGTGTAGCTTTGCGCCTTTCCTGGAACTCACTTGGTAGTCCAGGCTGGCCTCGAACTCACAGAGATCCGCCTGGCTCTGCCTCCCGAGTGCTGGGATTAAAGGCGTGCGCCACCACCGCCCGGCGGTTCCACATCTTTTTAAAGATTTTTTTTTTTTTTTAGATTTATTTATTATGCATATAGTATTCTGCCTGCATGTATGCCTGCAGGCCAGAAGAGGGTATCCAGATCTCATTACAGATGTTTGTGAGCCACCATGTGGTTGCTGGGAATTGAACTCAGGTCCTTTGGAAGGGCAGCCAGTGCTCTTAAACGCTGAGCCATCTCTCCAGCCCGCGGTTCCACATCTTGCTCTGTAATGTCTGTGTCATAGCTGAATGGCTCACGAGTCAGGCCTTGGGAGCCATTTCCATGCTCTCCATTCCAACATTTGATTCCCCACCCCCGACTCTCCCTCCTCCCCACTTCCTACCTCCTTACCTCCTCCCCACTCCTGCTAACTTTCCAATCCAGGGCCCTCATCCCTCCCTCCAAGACAGGGCTTAAATGTCACTGTGCCTCTTTCTACCGACTCCTCTTCAGCTTGGAAATACCTCCTCAGCTGTCCCCCAGGCCTCTCGCAGTGTCTGGCACACAGTGACAGATGACCCAGCCTTCTCAGGAAACATTCAGAATTCTTGCGGCTCTGGAGCGGTGGGAACTGTTCCCCTCCCCACCCTCAGTACACCAGCAGAACTCAGGACACGTTACTGCTTGGTGCTTACCAGAGCCTGCCTTCTGCTGGAGCGATGGGGAGTCATGGTTTCCCTCAGTCGGGGTGGGGGGCAAAGATGTGAGTGGTTCCTCTTCTGGCCCTCAGGATTTAGTATATATATCTATACAGGGCTCTGCCTCAGGCATACTTTTCGAATTTAAGTAGGCGCAGGGCTGTGTAAAAAGAAGAGTGAATCTGATTGGATAATCCTTTTACTATCTTCCAATTCCTCCCTTCCCTACCAGTCTGCAGTGTGGGTGGGCAGGGCTAAGGATGCCAGTAGGGGGAGGTTTACAGCCATAGGAAGTGTGGGGGGTGGGGGGTGGGGGTGGGGAGCAGTGGCGGTGTCTCCTGATTGGTCTGTGCTATGGACAGCCTGGGCCCGCCTAGGATTGCTGCCAGACCTCCCTTGAATGTGTCCAGTGGGTCACTCACCTGGCCTCACTCCTGTGGTGCAAGGCCTGCGTGGTAAAAAGCAGTCTTCTCTCTGCAGCCCAGGAGAAAGGTTCCACATCACAAGTAAAAGCAGCGAGTCTGGCAATAACCCAGAGGACTGGACACGTCCGTTGGCTGTGGAGTCTCACTCTTGAGCTGTCTGATGAGAATGTGGGAGAGCCTTAACAGGGTGGAGACCTCATGGGAGAACTCAGAACTCCCTGGGTTATAAGCAATATAAGCCATGCCAAAGTAGCTGAAGCAGAGAGAACAGAATGACCTGAACCCAGGAAGTGTGAGGGTTCAACCACAGCCACTTGTAGACCTGTAATGTCAGGACTCCTCCTTTCTCTCCATCTCCTGCCTGTTTTCCTCTCTGGCTAGGCTGGTTTTCAGGCAGGCTTTGATTCTGTGTGGTGGAATACAGGGAAGACTCCAAGCCCGTACGTACTTTTACCCCTTGGAATCCGAAGGAAGAGTAACATCCGTGTTCTGAGCCTTCACACACTGCCTCCGACAGAAGGAGCCTGGCCCAAGTCCATTGTTCTCCCTTGATCTAATCTCAGTAGCTTAGGGGAAGGGATGCCAGACCCAAGACTAGCGTGTCATGATGGCAGAGGTACTCCACCCCATGGAGAGATGCTTTCTTCATGGAAAGGGGGTCGGTAGGCAGACAAAAACAGCAGCCGGACCTCTGGGACTAGAGGGTAGGTGTCCGGGGATCCCTTGGCCCCTTCTGCAGAGGCTCTACTGACAACGTCTTCCCACCCAGCTGCCTCACCACCATGTCTCGGAGCCGGACTTCCAGAAGCTGCTGGAGGACTCGCTAGGCCAGACCAGCAGCCAGCTCCGCCTCTTTCAAGAGAACTTCGAGAAGGTGCTGCCGCCCCCCACCACTCAGGTGAGTGTCTCTCATCCCTTGACGTCAGCTGTTCTCATGACGTCGTGGGTGAAGCGTCATCCCCTCTTCTTTCTTATTTCTTTCCCCTGTTACACACGGAAACATTTCTTCTTGTCTCTCTTTCTGTGAAAAGAAAACTCATATCCCAACACACACACACACACACACACACACACACACACACACACACACACTCACACACACACAGACACGCATGCATTCATGCATGCACAGGCTATCTTCCAATCCACTTGAACAGCATACCTAGGCAGCCTGTGCTATTGCATTTTATTTTACGTTCTGTTGATTATTCTGTAAGGATAGATTTCCATATCCCTCGAGCTGGCCTTGAACTTGCTACATAGCTAGGGCTTAGAACAAGACAGCTGGGATAGGGCTCCAGGAGTCTGGCAACATCTGTATTTGAGAAGACTGAAAGTGCATTTAGTCACATACGAAGTGTGAAGTCCCACGCCAGCACCATGACTCCCCAAAAGGGACCAGAGGCTCCAGGGTGCAGAGAAGCCAGGGAAGGGCCTAGCAGAGTGGGGTAGGTAAAGACGGCCTTCATGGCTGTCAGAGGGCAGAGGGTACAGTGTAGGGGGCTGAGGGCAGCCACTTGTGGGAGGCTCCCTCCTGAACTTCCCTGTCCCACCCTCATTCCTCAGTGAGGCCAGCGGAGTTCTCACAAGGAGGCCACGGACCCTGCAACCAGGGGGAAAGGGAGGGGACGTGACTTCTTTCTCTTTCCTCTTAAAATCTTTCTTGTTGGAAAAGCAATTTGTCCTTGCTGTAGAAAACAATTACAAGTCACATGAAAGCGAAGCAAAAGGAAGAAACGCGTGGTCCCCTGTGTTGCAGTTTATAGGGAGGGACACCCCTCTCCCATCCTCCCTCCCTGCACCACAGACCTCTGAATTCTTCCCTGTTCTGACTGCAAGCATAAAAGCAAACAGAAATTGGGTGGCCCTGGACAGGGGCAGTCCTGGTTATCTTTGTGTACCTTCTCTGGGGACTCCCCAGGAGCTGCTCTACTCTGAACTGGTTGGGACTGAATGGATTTGAGAAAGAAGGCACAAAGTCTTATGTCCCTGGTTTTGTGATTTGTAGCGACTGTTTTTTGTTGGCCTTTGAGACAGATCTCACTGTAGCCTAAGCTGTCCCTGAACTCAGATCCGCCTGCCTCTGCCTCCCGAGTGCTGGGATTAAAGGTGTGCATCCTGGTTCTTAATGCTGACTCTTCATCAACACTAGGATGAGGGTCTATGCCCAGATGTGTCTGGTGGACATGGATATCTTATTTGCCCTATACCCGACACCTCCCTACTCCAAAATAGCCATATGGAATGCAGTGAGTACACACATGCATACATATAGTGTAAGTAAAGAATATGGTAGATGTATATATTCACACATTTGGTTTCTCCTTGGTTTTACAAAAGGGGATAATCAGCCAGGCGGTGGTGGCGCACACCTTTAATCCCAGCACTCGGGAGGCAGAGCCAGGCGGATCTCTGTGAGTTCGAGGCCAGCCTGGGCTACCAAGTGAGTCCCAGGAAAGGCGCAAAGCTACACAGAGAAACCCTGTCTCGAAAAACCAAAAATAAATAAATAAATAAATAAATAAATAAATAAACAAACAAAAGGGGATAATCACACCTGAACCCCTTCTTGATAGTACTTTTGATGTAGATAGTGAATGGAAAAACCAAGGAAATGCAGCTTGGGCATGAACTGAGATCCTCACTCCCAAATCTCTCTCCCCAGCTAGATGGTAACTTCTGTCTGAGCAGAACTCTGCTGTCTGTCCTCGCTGCGCCGCTGTACAGTGTCCTTGCTGCACTGCTGTACAGTGTCCTTGCTGCTCTGGTGTACAGTGTCCTCGCTGCACTGGTGTACAGTGTCTTTGCTATACAAAATCTACTCTGGTGCCTTGCACACAGTAGGTGCCCAATACTTGTGGAGTGGAAGCTCCCCAGTCACAGCTAGCTGTCCTTCATCCATGGTGTACCAGCGGCTAGTATGGTCTTGTATTGGCCTCTGAAGATGCCAGATGGCTAAGGCCTGGCATACCATGAAGCCCACAACCTGGTGTGGCTCAAAGACCTGGATAAGACATTTTCTGTGGAATGACTTAGCTTGGGGGCTATGCACAGAATTTAGGGCCCAATCCTACCAGTTCTGTAACTGACAGATATCCACACTTAAATTAATTGGAAGTTTCTTCTAAAACACCATTGGAAGCTGAGAGCCAGCCGTGTGGTAGAGGGCACAGTTGTCCCCATCAGTGGACCCTTCGGTGACAGCACCAGGGCTGGACAGGATTCCCAGCTCTCAGCTCATGTTGACACCAGCCTTGACACTTTTCGTTTTTCTTTATTAAGAAATTTTCTATTCACTCTACATACCACCCACAGATCCCATCTTCTCCCTCCTTCCATCCCCCAGCCCTCCCTCCCAAGCCACCCGCATCCCTACATCCCCCAAATCAAGGTCTCCCATGGGGAGTCAGCAGAGCACAGAACACTGAGCCGAGGCAGGTCCAAGCCCCTCCCCACTGCACCAAGGCTGCACAAGGCGTCACACCACCGGCACTGGGCTCCTAAAAGCCTGCCCATGCACCAGGAATGGGTCCCGATCCCCCTGTCTGGGTGCCCCCCAAACAGTTCGAGCCAAACAACCATCTTCCGTATCCAGAGGGCCTAGTCCAGTCCCATGGGGGCTCCACAGCCACCAGTCTACAGTTCATGCAGCCTTGACACTTAACTCAAGCTCCTGTGCCTGTCTATCCTCTCAGCCACTCCTCCCAGGCTCTGAACACCAGTTTCAGGCTCTCCTGACCAGATACGGCCCCGGGAAGCTATACCAGGTGACGAGCAACATCAGTGGAACTGCGACTCTGGACCTGACGCTGCCACGGGGCCACATCGTTGCCCTTCTACAAAACAAGGATACCAAAGGCAACCACAGTCGCTGGCTGGTGGATTCAGGGGGTATGTGGGCCTCTGTAACCCCTTCATCTCCTTTTGAGAAAGCCAGCTGCTAGAAGCTGGTAGGGAGGCGTGGATGCTCTTGTGTGCCAATCTGGCTGTGCAGATCCAGGAGGGATGAGCTCAGTGACAGACGCAGTAGCTCAGTCAGCTTGCAGTGACTCGGTGGTGCATGAAACGTCGATAAGAATCAGGGGTGGCCTCTCCCGTCCAGTTCGTGGGTGCTGTGCAAGCAAGACAAGCCTTAGAGAACCTGCAAACTATTGGGCGATACAACGTGTGGAAGGGACTCGAAGAGTACCTTGAAAAATACAGCTGTGTGCTGAGAAGGCATGCTTGGATTGCAGCCACACTCTTAGAATCTGAAATAGGACTCAGACAGTAAGATCTCTACTGGTCATGGCCTTGGCATGTGCCACTAAGGCCTGGGGGTCATGTGTAACTGGGATGAAAGGAAGTTGTTCTGTGAGCCCAGGATAACAGAATAGCCCAGTGGCGTATTCTAAATGTGGGGGTTGATCAGGATTATTGTTGGAGACCCACAGGCAGTTGTTTCACGGCTTCACGGTGATATAATAGTTACTTAAGTACTTTTATGTGTGTTATAAAAAATGCAGCTAGTCAGTCCATAAGCTCATGATTACATTGATATTATTGTATGGCGTAAGGCCAAGCTTTAAAAAGCAAGCCAATTTTTTAAAAATTGGGTAGAGCAATGTGTGGTGGTGCGGACCTATAATCCCAGCATTTGGGAGGCAGAAGCAGGAGACTGACCGCAAGTTCAAGGCCAGTCTAGCCATGTAGAGAGATCTGGGAACTATACAGTAAGACCTTGTCTAAAATAATAATAATAATAATTTTAAGAAATAAATAAAATAGAAAGTGCTACAATTGAAAAACACGTCGGTGGGGGAAATACCACAAGGAGTATTCGAGGGAGGTCTGGGGCTCTCCTAGTTGGGTGAGCTCAGGGAGCGTGGAGCTTCTCTGAGCTCAGCTGCATGAGCAAGAGACAGAGGCAGTGACAGTGTCACAGCCTGACCTCAGATTGGTGTGAAGACTGTAACCATCTGGGAAGCAGGAAGCAATGGACACTCATGATGGCAGCATCTGGCCAGTGCCAGGGTGGGTGCTGGTGAGAAGGAATTCTGAAGGACAGCATCACCAATCCTGGTCCTGAGGAGAGCTGGGGAAAACAGCCTTGCTCTGGGTGGCCACTAGAGGGCCATAGCAGTAGCGCCACGAATGGGAAACAGTTGTCATACCAGCCCAAGGATGAATTTCATCTGTCAGGTGCTTCAAATCCTGTCGGCTGTCCCAGTGGAGAGAGCCTCTGTCACTGGCGATGAGCAAGCCACAGCTAGGAACAGTGAAAACAGAGTGGGGGGTGGTGGGAGGGAACTCGCAGGGTTCCTGGATGACCTTGTACTATCCCTTTAATGCTGGGAAGCCAGGCACTCACATTTACTAAGCATAGGGGGCTGACTGGCAGACATTGAACCTTCTGCATGTTTTCTAGGTCATCGGGGGTACGTTCCAGCAGGAAAACTTCAGCCATACCACCATGTCATTCCCAGTGAGAAGGAGCCCAGGGGCCAGACAGACATACATGAGGACCACTGGCTTCCAACTGCAGAGCCCACCCAACCCTCTGTCCCCACTGTCCCAGTCACAACCCAGGTGAGTCTCGAAGAGGGCTGAGGGCCTAGGGCTCAGATTTTTCCTCTACAGTTACGGGGCCTGCTCCCTGTGGGCCCACCTCCTTGTGAGGTCCAGCTGTGGCTAGTGATAACAGTGATAAGTTCTTATCCTGGCCAGGGGTGGGACCCAGAGAGAGGGACTTCCCATGTAAATACCAGGGAGTTAATCCATCACCTCCATCAGCCTAGCAGAGGGGAGTCCTCCATTCACTCAGCACTTGCCAGGTGTGGTACTAAATGAAAGTGAGAGCGATAGACCAGGAGTCGTGGTCCTGCCTGCTCCAGCTTCCAACCTCAGGGAAACAGTGATTCGATTATCATCCGTGTGAGTAAATGCAAGGTTCCCCAGAGTTCCAGGAACAGAGAGGCCTTCCTAAGAAGAATGTGTTTGCCTCACCTAGGAAGGGTACAGAGGAGTTAACTGGATAAAGGGGGTCAGGTGGGGTGCCTGGGGTATGAGTTCTCAGAGAGCACACACAGTGCATGAGGAGACCCAGTGATAGGCGAGGAATTGATGAAACCAGAGCCTGGGGGTATAGAGAGGACAGGATGTAGAGTGAGGTGCTCCCTGCGAAGACTGCAGGGCCAGGCTAGCAGGACCCTGTGGTCCTTGAAGAAGGTGTCAGTCTTCCACACGAAAGCAGTGGGGAGCACAGACACACTTGTTCGTGGAAGCATTATTCATAAGAACCCAAGTATCCATCGATATAACCAGTTAAAGCAGCTATGATAGAGCCATGTGTTTTTAGAACTCTTTCCCTGGAGAGATGCCAGCAAAAGTATACTCCCTCCTCATTGGGCAACCAAAGTCTAGTTCCACCAAAGTCCAAAGTGAGGGACTGTGACTTTATTGGGCTTACTTAGAGGAGATGGATGAGCTGTTACTCTTAGGAATGTGGGTGACCCCAAAGCAGCTGGAAAGTCTCACCCCACTGTAGATGATGACTTTCCCAAAGCTGTAGAGATGGAATCCCCCCTTCAGTTAACTGTCCAATATCTACATACTTTAGCACCTCCAGACACCATGAGACCACACGCAGTTAGGGCAGAGTCACATCCAAATGGCTGTGAGGTACAGGGGGAAAGTCGCTGGAAACTCAGAGGAGGCTCCAGGGTCCTTCCTTGCACTCCTATGAACTTGTGTGCCTCTTGCAAGTCGTTACAGCTGCTCTGATGAAGACAATAGCTCTTATTACTGGAGGATAGGGGTCTATGGCACTGTGGACTATTATATTGAAATAAAAATGAACAAAGTAGGTCAGTATTGGCATGTTACGACAAGGATGAGCATGCTAAGTGAAAGAAAGGCCGAAACACGTGGGTAGGATCCCATGATTCAAATGAATGTTCAAACTAGGGAAATTGGTAAAGAAAGAAACAAGGGTTTTTTGTTTTTTTTTTTTGTTTGTTTTTGTGTGTGTGTGTGGTTTTTTTTTTGTGTGTGTGTGTGTGTGTGTGTGTGTGTGTGTGTGTGTGTGTGTGTGTGTGTTGTTTTTTGAGACAGGGCTTCTCTGTGTCACATCCCTGGCTGTCCTGGAACTCGCTTTGTAGACCAGGCTGGCCTCAAAACTCACAGAGATCCTCCTGCCTCTGCCTCCCGAGTGCTGGGATTAAAGGCATGCGCCACCACTGCCTGGCTAGAAAGTGGGTTTTTTGTTGGCAGAGGCTGAGGTGAGGGGAGCGATGTATTTTGAAATGATACAGTGGTGATGATTGCATGTATCTGTGAATATACTAAAAGCTACAGAACTATATACTTTCCAGGGATGGCTATTATGGGATATGAATGCCATCAAAAGGAAAGAAGGAAAAAATAGAAAGATGTGTGGTAGAGGTACTGCTCAGTGGCAGAGTGCTTGGCCTGGGCAGAATAGCCCTTCAGATCTGGGGAGGGAGAGGCTGCCGAGGCCCTGGTGCTCGGTCCCCAGTGCACTCAAGGGTTTGGCTTTGCAGGGCCAGGGTCCTTGACCCCCTCAAGCAGCCCCTTAGGGTGTCTTGGGAGGACTGGGCAGACCAGTAAAGCCAAACGTGTCCCGTTGTAGACATTCACAGGGTCTGCTTTTAGCAGTCAAGGGAGAGCCACAAAGGTGAGAAATGAGTGACAGACTTTGGACAGAGAGGGGTGGGTCCAGAGGTGCTGAGGACAGGTACGGGATGCCTTAGGTCAGGGCACTGTGGAGCTGAGAGCCAGTGTCTGGGGAGGTCCACAGCTCCCACCATACCTACCTCCTTCAGTGTCAGCCAGACGTAGTGCACCGAGGACAGCAAAGAATCCCCGAGAATCTCACTGGGGACCTGACTAGCCTACTCAGTGCCCCTCCCCCACCAAGGAAAGTGAGGTAGCTGCCATCATCCAATCGTCCAGCTCTGGTAGATGTGGATGGAATCTCCAGGAAGCTCTGCCTAGGATCTCAGTGGTCCATCTGGCCCTTCCTCCCTTTCTGGATTCTCTGTGGGACTCTTAGGGTACCTTCCCATGATGCTTATTGTTCTGAGGCTTGGCCATCATCAGTCACGCTAATGGTAAAGAGTTAAAGGAAGCTGCATTGACTGGGCCCCTCCTTATTCTGCAGCAGGCACTGTGAAAAGCCTGCTCAGGCACTCATCCGTTCTGCTTCCTCAATAACCCAGAGGGTAGGATGCTGTTATCGACACTTGGAGATGATGCAATGAGGTACTGAGAAGTCAGACAGTGGTTTGTTGAATGCCCTCCTTTCTTACTGTTTTTTCCCTGTTCAATGCTTTGCCCCAAAAAGGAGCCATGTCTCCCAAACCTCACTACTCCTAGGTTAGAAACTGGGCTGGATCTGGGAACCTCCCCAGATGTGGGTAGGGAGAGGCTGCCGAGGCTACCCACTGATGTGGCTGCCGGGGTTCAAGGATACCTGTTCTGCCGGCAGGTGGTGGTACACACCTTTGATCCTTTAATCCCAGCACCCGGGAGGCAGAGGCAGGAGGATCTCCGAGAGTTTGAAGCCAGCCTGGGGTACAAAGGGAGTTTCAGGACAGCTAGGGCTGTTATACAGATAAACCCTGTCTGGGGGTTGGGGAGCCCATGTTCTGAAATCAGGCAGGCCTGACTTTATAGCTTTGTGATTGTTGTAATTGGTGAGGAATTCCCTGACTTCTCTAAGCCTCAATTTCTGGGGGAAAAGAAATGGGGGCAAATACAGGGATGTAATTGTAAAAACCAAAGCCTAGAAAAGTGCTAGACCAGTGGCGGCCACATAGTAATTATCAGCCACAGTCCTGGCAGGCATAGGGTCTTTAGTGCTAAGAATGTGCTTGGGAAGTGATGTATGGACCAGCAATAGAGACGAGAGTGTGTGTGAGAGTGGGACCATCCTTGATGGACTGAGCTCCCCTGAATCTACCACCCTGAATGTTTCCCGGTCACTCCCGTGTGTTTCAGGTGGTGGCAGCGTACCCTTTTGTGGCCAGAAGCACCCACGAACTGAGCCTACAGGCAGGCCAGCCTGTAACCATCCTAGAAGCCCGGGACAAGAAGGGGAACCCAGAATGGAGCCTGGTGGAAGCGAATGGACAGAGGGGATATGTGCCTTCCAACTTTCTGGCCAGGACCCCGAGCCCAACTCCCTGGGGCTGGAGTCTGCCCTCCTAGCATGCCCTCTTTGGCCCCGTCCCCCATTCCCGACGAAAGGGAGAGGCGTCAAGGCTGGGTGACCTAGCGGGCATGACGCAAAGCACGGTGGGAATGGGAGAGGCGAGAAGGGCATTGAGAAGGCAGCAGGAAGTGGTGACTGGGCCTTACAGAATGTCTGGTGTGGGTGGCCACAGTGGGTGGTGCCAGCATTACCCTGTCTACACAAGGAAGCAATCTGTCTCAATGCCACCGCCGATTAGCTAGGGCTTGCCACAGCTCAAAGCTGGCCCCACCTGTGCCTGTCACCCCCTGTATGTCTAAGATGAATGTCGCCCGCGTGTCAGGTCGTTGCAGGTCGGGGCATCCCTGAAGAAGAGCTGCCTGGCCCGGTGGCACGCTTCCCACAGCTCTGCCGGGAGCCGCCATTGCTCGCTGGTCACCTCTTCTTTCTTGGTGCCTTGACTTGAGCTGCTGCAGCCAGCGAACTGTGGAGAATCCTGCTCAGTGGGAAGCCCTGGGCCCAGGCGATCGATCTCCGCCGGTTCTAGGAATGGGTATGACCTATGCACAGTTCCGGAATGTGTGTACAAACCCAGAGGCGGTTCCAGGGAAGAGGGGGGTTTGAGATGGATTAGCGTGCTGTGTGAGGCAATGGTGTATTCTACTGCTGTTTCCTTGGGACTGGGAGAAAAAGGGACTTGGCAGTCACTCATGGAGGAAGCCCTGTGACATAGGTGACTACTGGCCTGTTGGGTTGGGTAGGTGAGGAATAGATTGGTTTTCCAGTTCTGGATTGAAGGGGGAGGGGGCGGGGAGCCCAGGTGGCCTAGGTTTGCCTCTGAGGCTCTGGAGGCAGCAGAGGGCTGAGGTTAGTGGATGCAGGGCCTTAGACATAGGAGGTAACTGCAGTTTTCCACCTAGAAAGAACTAAGTCACAGGATACAGTAAGGATGGCACGAGGCTGAGGATGCGGAGGCCCCTTGTCAACCAGGAAGTGTGACACCAATACCAATATGGTTAGCAGTGTCAGGATGGCCCGGCCATTGGCTGGCCTGGGTTAGCAGAGTGGAGCAGTCAGGTTGCCCCCTCTCACGTCTATGACAACAGTGCCCTTTCTCTTCACCCCAGGCTCTGTCTCAGGTCCAGTCGGCATGAATGAACACTTTGAGACATGCCCTGTGAGGGGATTTTGTTTCTGTGAACATCATGGAGTGTGCGAGCTAACAAATTTATGACATCACTAGGTGATATGATCTCATGGGACCATGACAAACACACAGCCATTGTCTGTAGCTGGCTGTCGCCTGGCACACGACAGGACTACAGTCTAGGTAGCTCTAGTCCCAGTGCCGAGTACGTGGTGAGCAAGGCATTTCTCAAATCTGGAAACAGAAGCCCCGCAAAAAAGGAGATCCTGTTCCAGGATGGCGGACCCACTAGGGCCGTGTTGGGTGTAGTCACTACTGGGCAATGTCCCTAGGCTGTTGCATTAGGCCAAGAGTCGTTGGAAGATCCCAAGACAGACAGACAGAGAGAGAGAGAGAGAGAGAGAGAGAGAGAGAGAGAGAGAGAGAGAGAGAGAGGGAGAGGGAGAGGGAGAGGGAGAGGGAGAGGGAGAGAGGGAGAGGGAGAGGTGATCCACTGTGATCTTTGTACAGCTGACCAATTTGGAATCAACCCTCTTGAGACGGTGTAAACCAGGCGACCATTTCGGTGCTGTCAAGACTACATCTGCTTTACAGCTCAAGTGCCTGTTTGTTCGCGCTGGCTTCTGAAGGGCCCTTGAGAAAGACGTCCTTGTCTCTGTCAGACGGTCTGTAATGTGCCTCCTCTGGGCTTGGTAAAGCACGAAGATGCTGTAGGATGCAAGAGCAAGACTCCCCGGTCCCTTTCCCAGTCTCAGGTTCGCGCAAAGATGCTCTCGGTTCACTTTTCCTTTCCGTTTCCTTCCCAGCCTCCCTGATAAAAATAGGAAGCACAAACCGTTGACAAAGCAGGGGCTGTGCTTGCAGCTACCACACATTCCTCCTGACCGCTCACTGTGCATGGAGCCTCTCGCTTGGGGTTCTTAGCATGGCTGCTCGCTGCAATTACCTAGGTAGCTCTAAACTGTGGCAAACCGGGAGCCCGCCCAGAGAAAGCTGATGTCTTCGACCTGGGCGTGGCTGTGGCTTTGGGCTTCGGGAAAGTAACCAGGTGAATCTCACATGCAGCCACCTTAAGGACCTCTGCCCTAGACACGCAGAGGTAACCAGGTAGGCCTGGGGGCAGAGGTAGGAAAGGGATGTGAGGTTGTGCTCCAGCTGAGCTTTGCGCTAGCTGTCTAAACAGGAAGCTTTAGAGGCCGTTTGAAACAGGACAGCCTGTTCTGTCAGGTCCCAGAATATGTATTTATTAAGTGCCATTAAAAGGGACCTGAGCGGAATTGGATGTTCTTGTAGGCATAAGGGAGAAAAATGAAATACACTTAGAACCAAGGCTATCTCATGAAGGGGAAATAAAAATGGATTCAGGAAATGTGGGTTATGGTTTCTCAGACCAGGGGTGAGATTAAAAGTCACTGGAGAGTGAGCGAAGGCATGCCGAGAAGATGGAGCGTGGCCTGGATTTTCTCCAGGGGACTCTGTGTAATGTGCCTTTTTACCCCCAATGCCTAGAGCCATTGCACTGTGTCTTATTTGTTTCACTCTTGGGCTGTCACGTGCAGACTCACAAAGACAGTTGCCTAAGAATGGAACAAAACTCCCAGGAGTTGAAGGATAGTTCACACGGTATCCTTGCTTCTCCGAGTAAAGTCAGAACTCGTTAACCCTTGGAGCACTGACATAGTTCAGGACACAAGGAGAAGATTGTATTATCCAAGGGGAGATGAATGAATTCTTGATGAATGTGATGAGCATGATGTGAACTGCCAGCAATAAAGGACTTTCTGTGACTCCTACCATTGCCTAGTACACCATTCATCCACCGGTCTTGCTAGATTTGAGAATGGCACCTTGTTCACTCATGTGTTTACTTGAGTGTCGACGGCACACCCTTGGTGCCTCTAAGGTTTGGGCATAGATGCCAGGTATATAGCAAGACATCAGACAGATGAGCTGTGTCATTTCTGAACCCACAGCCTGGGCAGGGAGGTAGACAAGTCAACATTCAGTTCTGAGTATAAGTGTCAGGATAGGAAGCCCAAGGGAGGTGTTGAACTCTGACCTGGACTTGGTGACCAAGGAAAGCTTCCTAAAGGAAATGATACATGACCTCTGACCCAATGGACATCTGAGGTGACCATCGGAGCTTAGGTGGTCAGGAGGGCAAATGCAAAAGCTAGAGGCAACAGCAGATCACAGACCTGAAATACTACGGAGCCAGAATGCAGGGATGTAAGGGTGTGGCAGAGGCAGTAAGAGACACGTTCGTCGGGGGTTGGAGAGATGGCTCAGAGGTTAAGAGCATTGAATGACTGTTCTTCTAGTGGTCCTGAGTTCAATTCCTAGCAACCACATGGCGGCTCACGACCATCGATAATGAGATCTGACTGCTCTCCTAGAGGTCCTGAGTTCAATTTCCAGCAACCACATGGCGGCTAACGACCATCGATAATGAGATCTGATGCCCTCCTCCGGCATGCAGACAGAACACTGTGTACGTAATAAATAAATAAACCTTGAGAAGGAGAGACGCGTTAGTCAAACCAGCAAGGCAGAGAGCTTCAGATTGTTCATGGGAGCCACTGAAGCAGTTCAAGCAGAGGAGTGAAGTGCTCAGGGCTGCAGTCTTTGGGAAATCACCTGGCTCTGGTTAGGTGCCTGATGTGCCCATAAATGATTACACTCTACAAGGACAGGGCGTGCTACCTCCTTCGAGAACCTTCTAAGCCTCTGTCATGAGCCCCAAGTTAGAGGTGTCCAATACATATTGCATTGATAAATGTCACCGAAGGTACGGGAACACTGAAACCCTGACTTTACGAAATTCCCCTCCAGGCTGGAGGTATACTGAGGTCATGCAGCTTTCTGGCCCTGCAGGGCTCATAGTGCTATTGGAATATCATAGAACTTGCTTGCACCAGACTTAGAGGTGCTCAGACAAGGGGGAGATTTGAGAAAGCTGAGGTGGTCATGAGGAACTTGCTGGAAGAGATGGGGGTAGATTTGGAATCTTGTAGGGAAGTAGGATTGGGAAACGAAGTGGGCGAGAGGTTATCTCCAGGTAGAGGAAGCCTGGTCTTAGGAAGCCCAGCGCAGACACATCAGGGCAGATGTGCACACAAACTCACAGAGACTGTGACAGTACGCACGAGACCTAAACAAACTCAAGCCAGACGAAATCCCGGCATGGAGGAGGGGAAGTGGGCACCAAGTCCCACCCCTAGCCAAGAAGCTATTTGAAATTGATAGCTGTTAAAAGAGGAAACATCAGAGCTAAGGGGTGGTGGCGCACGTATTTGATCACAGCACTCGGGAGGCAGAGGCAGGTGGATCTCTGTGAGTTCGAGGCCAGCCTGGTCTACAGAGTGAGTTCCAGGACAGCAGCCAGGGCTACACAGAGAAACCCTGTCTCAAAAAAAAAAAAAAAAAAAAAAAAAAAAAAAAAAAAAAAAAAAAAAAAAACCAAACCAAACAAACAAAAAAGAATTAAACAAGAGTCTGAGAGATGTCTCAGCAGTTAAGGACACTTGTTCTTGCACAGGACCTGAGTTTGATTCCCAGCACCTACATGGCAACTCACAACTGTCTGTAACTCTAGTTCCAGGAAATCTGACACCCTCTTCTGACCTCTGAGGGCCCACAGGTGATACACATATACGTGTGGACAAAACACTCACACACATAGAATAAAATAGATAAATCTAAATAAAATTTAAAGAATTAAATGAGTGTCTTGAAAGACAAAAACAAACAAACAAAAAAAAATTGAATGAGACAAAAAGAAAGAGTGTGACCGGTATCGGGGTATTGATGCTAATAGAGGAAATGTGTGAATTGTGACCACCAGGGGGCAGCAGGGCTCTTCCATTCATCCGTGGAGGTTTTTAGGAGGGGCACCTTTGGGGTCAAACTGAAATGCCGATGCAGTTAGCTGGGCAAACGAGGCAGAGAGGAAGGCTGGGAGAGGGACATTAGGGAATAGTGGGGACTGCATTGGATTGGAGCTTGCCCACCGCTTCTGAAGGGCTGCCGCTTCCTGGCTCCGAGCCAACGGCTACTACATCTGCCTGTCGCTGGTGGCTTCAGACTGCCTGACTTTTCGAAAGAAGCCAGAAGCCGGAGGTTTTGTTTGGCTCTTGGTATTTTTGCCTGTTTCATTTTGTTGTAACCCAGGCTGGCCCCACGCTTGCGGCAATGTTCCCTCCTCGGCCTCTGAAGTGCTGGGATTCCAGGCATGCGTGGCCATGCCCAGCCTTGTCCTCCTTTTCATATGGAAATCTTTATGTGGTCTACAACAGGCCCACCTTTGTACCTGTGCCTGAATGTGGGTTGACTGCCCTGGGTGGAGAATTTTCTCTGAAGAAATAGTTTCGTGTCTTGACTTCACTGGGCATGAATTTCTCTCCCTCGGATCTCTGGGAAGTATGAGTTCCCTTGATGTCATTCCTGTCACGATTATTCCTGATGTCAAGTTTCTGTCAGCTCCTTGCAATTACCAGCAGGGGCCACAGAGAGCTAGTCACCAAGATTCCCTGAGAAAGTGAATGGCACACTGGTCAATCCCCTTGCCCAGCACTTGGCTCATCTATGCTCAACAACGTAATTGTCATTGTTGTGGGGGAGATGGAGGACACTTGTAAAGGTTGTAGAGCCTGTCTGCCTCCTGTATGTGCCATGGCAGGGAGGAATGGCCACACCCCTGTGTAGAAGCCCCTCTCTGTGTGCGTGTGTCATGAGTCCTCAGGGATCTGGGTCTCTTTGGAGCCTGAGTGGCATCTGAATGAACTCTTCACAGTGGCTGCAGGCTGGGCGGGGGACCATCCCTGATTCCCGGGGGGCTCAGGCAGAGGGAACACAGAAAGCGCAGCCATGCTTGCTGAGAAGCTTGCTCCCATCTGGTATCCTGTCCTGGCAGATGTGAACTGCAGGAAACCTTTCCAAGGCTCCTTTGCCCTCTGCTCAGCTGGTAGATTGGATCGGCGGGAGGCCCTGGCCAGTGGGAGGAGCCAAGGTCACCCCTGCCTATCTCCTCTTACCTGCTGGAGGGTGGTCCTATCTCATGGTCCCTAGTCACTCTGAACAGGCCTGGCTATGCTTCCAGTGTCTGCTGGGTGACTCCAAATCCTGCGCTACTAGAGGGGACTCTCTTCTCAAGGATCCTCAGTCCAGGCGCTCAAATGCCACGCTCTTGCTAATCCCTGGAGTGTATCTTTCCCCTGTAAAATCCACTGCCTATGATCAATTCCTCCTAACTGAAAGACACAACAGAGTAGTTTCTGGTTTCTGCCTAGACTGATAGATCACAGAAGCCCAGGTTCAAGGAGAGGGTGGGTCTTCAACTACTTAGGTCTCTCAGATTAACCCAGCCTATGGGGGACACTAGGAGACCTTCACCAGCTCTGCCTGCACTGTCCAGGGCCAGGGGAGCATCATCCCTCTTCACCTGGAGCTACTGAAGTGTCTTCAGCCACAGACAGCTGCGTAGCGGCTGGAGGAATCTGCTGAGCTGGTCCCGTCTTAGCTGGGCCTATCACTGCAGAGCCCAGAGCAGACATGAGAAGACCTATGGGCCACGGTGTCAGGGCAGAACTGTGGGTGAGGCCAAGCTCTGGAGGAAAGAGACAGGAGGGACAAAAGTCTGAGGCCATTGTGGCTCAGGAGGGGCAGCGAGCCCCAGGTCTGAGAGAAAGAGGTACCTCAGGCTTCTGACCAGAGAAGGGCTGCTTGTCTTGATTCAGGGTCTCTGGCTCCTGGACCCATCAACAGAGTATCAGAGCAGGCCAGCATGGGAGTAGCCTTAACTAACTTTTCCTCATCACTCACAGGGGTCTGGGGAGGTTACATAAGGGAATCTCCGTTATCTGATTAATCCGGGGCCTGTCACATAGAGCAACAGTCTTAAAACAAACTAACAAACAAACCTCAACAGCAACCATGGCAGCCAGCCACTGTGGAGTTCTTTCTGTAGGTACCCCAAGAGACAGGCCTTGGGATTGAGCTCCGGGCCTCTCCCCTGAGGCAGGGCCAAGCCCAAGCATACAGAGCTAGTTGCCAGAGCAAGAAGGGTTGGGTCAGGAGAAAGAGCAGGGAGAGCAGGAGGACACTGTGACCTTTGGGCACTCTCCCCAGGGATGGGGAGCAGCAGGTGTCCAGCGGACGCAGCTGCAATGGGACATTTGGGGACAGGCATCTCATGGCATCCAAACAAGACAGAGGTCAAAACCAGGTTTCAGCATGGGCAGCAGGGTTTCGGGCTTTGGGCCCCAGTTCAAATCAAAGGCTATAGGGGACAGAGGCAACTTATTGACGCCACCATAATGTCGGGAGATAGTATTGAGAAAGGGATCCAAGGCTGGGGTCCTACTCTTTGTGCAAAGGACTTTGTATTGTCCCTGGAGACCAGCCTGGAGCTGCCCCCCAAACCCTTGCATTTGGAGACAGGTTGGTTTTCAGAGCCAAGGAAGCTGGCTAGGGGAAATAGTATGGGAATAAAGAAATGGAGCCAGCAGGAACCCTGATTTTTTTTTTTTTTCTTTCTATGCAAGATGCTTGTGCTCAAACCCCGACCCACAGTTGTGGGCTGAGTAACCTCTTTGAAACAAGTCACTTAATCTCCTTTAAAAACCTCATTTTCCTCTGTGCAGATAAGTCACAGGGTTGCTGAGGTGTTAAAACGGAATAAAGCATGGTAGTCCTGGGCAGTGTGTCTTCTATGCTTAAGGCTTAATATTCCCAGGTCACTCCCCGGTCACCAAGCCCTCTCCAGCTTCCCCTCCAAGCGTCGCAGGCTCAGGACCCCCACACTGTGCTTCAAACTAACCTTGACACCTTTCCCCTGATGCCCCTGCTCCTGACCACTCACTCTGCTATGCTGAAATGCTGCATGAATGTAGAAGTCTCCAGAGGCCAAGGGTCGTTCCCCTGGGAAGTAAGTGTGCCCTGTCCTCAGATGCTCTGTGACTCGAGTCAGCCATCTTGGGTTGTTTCGGCCTTTGAAGGGCCTCCTCAAGCTGCTGACGGTGCAGTTTTAGACAGTTTTGCTGTTGTGGAAGATGGCAGGGAGAGTGTGGTGATATGTTGTGCACCCTAATAAACTTGCCTGAGGATCAGAGGACAGAGCCAGCCACTAGATTAGACATAGACAGGCCAGACAGTGGTGGCACACACCCTTACTCCTATCACTTGGGAGGCAGAGATCCATCTGGATGTCTGTGAGTTCAAGGCCACAGTGGAAACAGAGCCAGGCAGTGGTGGCACACATCTTTAATCCCAGTGCTGGGAAGCGCACATGCCCTTAATCTCAGGAAGTGATGTCTGGGCAGAGAAAGATATATAAGGTATGAGGAAACAGGAACTCGCTCTCTTTAGGCTGAGGATTTCCTAAAGGTAAGAACTAATGGCTGGCTGCTCTGCTTCTCTGATCTTTCAGCTTTCACCTTGATATCTGGCTCTGCTTCTTCTTTTTTTTTTTTTTTTCTTTTGAGACAGGGTTTCTCTGTGTAGCTTTGGAGCCTTTTCTGGAATTCACTCTGTAGCCCAGGCTGGCGTCCAACTCACAGAGATGCACCTGCCTCTGCCTCCCGAGTGCTGAGATTAAAGGCGTGCGCCACCACCGCCCGGCTTGGGTTTTTTATTAAAATACCATCTAAGATTCGAACAATAGGAAAGTCCTTCCTTTCCCTACTTTTTGGGGGGCTCTGATTTATTTTTCAAATTTCTTAATGTTTTTATTTCACTTTTTATTTATTTATTTATTTGTTTGTTTGTTTGTTTGTTTGTTTGTTTCGAGACAGGGTTTCTCTGTGTAGCTTTGCGCCTCTCCTGGAACTCACTTGGTAGCCCAGGCTGGCCTCGAACTCACAGAGATCCACCTGGCTCTGCCTCCCGAGTGCTGAGATTAAAGGCGTGTGCCACCACCACCCGGCTTTTTTATTTATTTATTATTTATTTATTTTTGGTTTTTTATTTCACTTTTTAAAATGTCTTCTTAAAATCTGTGGGCTAGAACAGTAACTGTGAAATAAACACACACACACACACACACTTGGAAAAAATCTCAACATCTACACATCTGTCCTTTGCCCCTCATATACTCTATGCCTCATCTTCTAGGCTAGAGATTCCCAAGTGTGGCACATCCCTTCAGGGCCATGCGTCCCCTCTAGCCTCCATCCTCATGAGAGCCACAGTCAAAATCACCATATCTGCATTTATTTCTATAGTTCATATTGTGAAGGTATTTTTCATAACTTACTGAAACAGGCCTATAATACTTATTTACTGAAGTCGAATACTGAATTACAATTCTTCGACTTTCTCCACCCAGAGGGTGTCCGACTCCTTTAGCCCTCTGAAAGTTACACCATTTAGAGATGCCTCTCCCACACCAGGGCCCCCAAGCTGCACAGTCCTCTCCTCAGGAAACTGTCCAGGCCACTAACCAGGCACATGCTCCTGATGCCTCTCCATGTCAGTTCTCTCTACTCAGTTCTTCAGTGAGTCCTTTCGGCTCTACCTTCAGAACCTCCAGAGATCATCCCATGACCTTTCCACCTGCACGCTCTCCACGGCTTTCCCCAACACCTTCTTCCTGGACTTGTGTAGTGGTCCCTCATGGCCTCTGCCTCATCATGGCCTTCACTTACAACTCAACTCTTCAGTCACCAGACTGCTTTCTTCCGGAAAGTGAGTTAGAGACTGCCGCGCCTCTGCTGAAACTGAACAAAATCCAAACTCTTTCCTCGGATCCACAAGGCTGTCACCGGAGGGTCATCCTACGCCATGGGCACATCATGCCCACCCCACAGTGTCATCCCACTCATACTGTTCTCTTCTCGCTCACGCTTCTGTGGTCCTGGTCACTCCAAGTCCGGCTCTGACTCAGGACCTTTACATTAGCTGTCCCCTTCCCTCACACACTCCTCCCTCATAAAGTGATACTGAGGTGGCAGACACTGTGACCCTGGGGCACTTTTTCAGGGATAGGGAAAGTAGCAGGTGTCTGGCGGTCAGACTGATTACTGAGTCCGAATGTCCCGCCTTCCCCACCCATGAACTATCAATACAGAACAGACTTTTTTTTTTTTTAATTTGCTAGTAGTTGTCATTAGTTGGTTGTGTGACTTCTCTGTTAGAAAACAGGTTCCCTGAAAGTAGGAGCATTATCTCTTATTCAATGCCAAATTCAAATAATCGGGCATATAGGCTTCGACTGAAAAAATTATCCATCGTTTAATCTGACAATCTACACCTAGGTGCCTTGTATTTTAAATGACAACCCTACTCAAGGCCTGTGGGGCCATGTTTTGGGGCCATGCACCCAAGGGAAAGAAGTTGGCATGAAACAAGAAGGTGAAAGGGATGAGAGGTAAGCAGAGTCACTGCTGGACTCTGACGTCATCTAAGTCTCAAGTTAGCTGCCCCCTGGATTGCCTGTGGTTTGTTTTTCAGGTATCAATAAATTGCCTGGTTGATAAAAAAAAAAAAAATCTCCCCAATTTCTTGAGTGTTTGTACATCCCAAGTGCTGAACCAAGTGCTTCAGATGCACAAACTCACTTATGCTGTTACCTCACAATGATGCTCAGGGTGCTACTGCACACTCCCTCCAGAGGGAGAACTAAGGACTGGAGACTTTAAATAGCACACCCCGTGCCAGAGATGCTAAGCAGCCGAGCCGGGACTGAGCCTCAGGAGTCAGCTTGTCATTGCCAGGGCTCTTGGCCACTCCACGCACTCACTGTTGCTTTATCCAAGGAGATCCAGGCAGTGGTGGCGCACGCTGGGAGGCAGAGGCAGGCAGATCTCTGAGTCCGAGGCCAGCCTGGTCTACAGAGTGAGTAACCAAGGAGGTCTTCATGGCAATTGGGTAAAGTAGCCTCCGCAGAAGGACGAGCTTCATAGTGGGTTCAGAGCCTCAAGGGGCAGGATGGTGTGTGGGCTTGGGGCCAGACCATAGGTCAAATCTAAGTTCCCCTAACCCACCCCATGACTTCAGGGTAAGTTCTTTGCCTCCTCTGAACCTGGCTTTCTCTTATGTAATTTGAGCTAGTCTTGGGGTGTTCCGACTCTCTTTTTCTCTCTCCTGAGTCCTTAAAATATTAACAGGTACTTATTATCATTTTTTTATTCATCTCTTGCACCCGGCATAGGGTCTGCCACAAAGCAAGTGCTTCGGTGGCTTTAGTGGGTGAGGATGACGTGGGAGAGTGTTAACTAAGATTGTTAATGTTGATTTAACATCTACCATATCCAAGTGTTGTGCTGAGCACCTCATACGCATCTCGGTCTCCATGATATCAGTGTCATATAGGAATTGCTAGCTCCCATTGAAAGATGAGAAAACTGGGGGCTGGAGAGATGGCTCAGAGATTAAGAGCACTGGCTGCTCTTCCAGAGGTCCCGAGTTCAAGTCCCAGCACCCACATGGTGGCTCACAACCATCTGTAATGAGATCTGGTGCCCTCTTCTGGCATGCAGGCATACATGCAGACAGAACATTGTATACATAATAAATAAATAAATCTTAAAAAAAAATAAAGGTGAGAAAACTGAGACTTGAGGCAATCAAGTGACCAGAAAGTCATGGAAAGAAGCCCAGAACTGGGCTCTCAGCTCTGGTCTGTGGTAGTGTTGGCTTGGATGAGGTTAGAAAGTAGACCGATCACATGGGGAGCCTTTCCTGTGGGCTTAGCTTTGGTCTCAGTGTCTTCCCTGGCATCCTCATGTCCCTGACATATGGGTCTCCACAGCTTTCAATGCACTGTTGTCCCATTTGATGAGTATGAAGAGTCCCAAACTGTGAAGTAGTCCTAGAGGCCAGGGACATGTCGAAGGCCATCTAGTAGGCAGGAATAGTGCAGGATTTGAATATACTTTCCATCTGACTCCAACTCCAGTCTGTCCACTGTACCCTTAGAGAGATTCCCCAGAGGATGACATCCCCCCAGTAGAGCACCAAAGCACTTACCTTTCTTTCCCCACACTCTAAGGTTGAGTTTCATTAGGACTCCCTCAGACTCCCACACGGCCTGTGTGTGTTTCCCACTTCCGGTCCCTCTGCCTACCTTCTAGTCTTCAGAGGACCACCACCAGGTCTGCCTCGGATATACAGATTCACTATGATTCCTTTCAGGGCTCTTGACCATGGCCGCATGCTCTGGCTTCCATTCTCGTCCCCTCCTTGAACTGTATTCTTGGCTGAGCAGAATCGTCTACACTGCTGTTTCTGGCCTCTTCACCACATGCTCGTGCTTCAGAGTGAAACATCCGTACCCCTGCTTTCTCACTTTAGGCCACTCTCAAATCTCAGTAATTGTCACTTCCTCCAGGAAGCTTTCCTTGTTTGCCTTAGGCATCCTTCCTATGTGAGTGTCCATGGGGCTCTTCTCCTTTCGGGGTGAAATTTTCCTTAAGGATCTCTCCCACGGAGCTAGGGCAAGGGTTTGTCCGATGGCTCGGGCTGCAGCCCTGGTGCCTGGCATCCTGTCTGGTACATGGCAGGTGCTCGGTGAAACACTGCTACATATATGAACAAAGGCACCAGTAAAGATTCCACCATTGCCACCACCCACCATTTAGCACCAAGCTATATTGGCCGCACATAGTAGGCTCCCAAACACACTCGTTGCATTCAGTGGAGGAATGAATGAATGATTGAGTAGTACTACAGCCCAACCCCCACCCTGCCTCATTGTTTTCTCTTGACTTTTGGGCCTCTTCCTGCTTCAGCACCCTCTTGCAGAGTAAGAAGGATCCCAAGTTCATGGTTGACTATTGGGGGGTCTTGAGTGGAAATACTACCGCTCCTTCACCAAGAAGACTTTCAGGCCACAGAGGCCTTGCTTGCTAGCAAGGGAGCAAGCAAGGAGGGAGAGTCGGGGCCTCAGCCTCATCTCAGAATGGCCTCAATCGGCCCTGAGCTGACTAATAAAGTGTGAAATTGACTTCATCCTCCACTAAGTCTCCCCAGCCAGCCCGTCCCTGTGGCATCTCCTTGTGCTCCAGCAGACGCAGCGTCCTGACATCTCCTCCTCCGTCACCGGCAGACTGGAGCGTCATCAATGCCCACGCAGCCCCAGGGCCCAGTGCTCTTCCGCAGAGCCCACAATGTTATTTGGCCCGAGGCCAGACGAGGCTTTCAAAGCCAGAAGCGTCCAACAGGAGTGTCTGCAGTGCCCCTGAGCCAGCCAGCCACCAGCTCCTTCTGTCCTTGTTTACTCTCTTGCTATGGGCTTCCTAAGCGGGGTGGGGACCAAGGGGATCAACCCCAGAGGCTTGCAAGGAGAGGAAAGGAGACCTAAGTGTCTTGGGAGGTGATGGATGCTGTTCTAGCACAATAGAGACCATTTTGGGGTCTATTTAATTTATTTACTCCCGTTGAAGATTTTCTAGGGAAAAAGAGATTCCATTGCTACAATATGTCCTAATCCTCTACCTTGCCTCTGGATCAGAATTAACCGGCACTGAAAGAAATACATATTGTGAGCCTAGTAACCACTTCTTCCTGCTTAGCACCCTTTTGCTTAGGGAGGCATCCCTAACTCCCCCTAAATCCACAAGGTTTCAGGGGAGATCCTCACTGGTCCCCCGAAACTTGAGGGGACAAGTGTGACCCGGACGCGGCCAATCGCAATGAAGGTGAGAGTCCAAGGCCAGAGCCAGCGTGTAGCAGTAGCCCCCGAGATGAGTCATAGCAGGAGAGAGAGAGAAACGCCCTCCCTCCCTCAGAGGTCCTAGGCTGGTGGCTGTCAGCTTGGAAAAGCCAGCAGAGAAGGGAGCCAACACAGAGGCGAATCAGGACAAGAGGGAGGGGCTGCTGACAGACACAGGGGATGCTGACAGACATACGCAGAGACAGGCTGCCTGCTGCTGCGAACCGGTTGGATCCAGCCTCACCTTAATCTCCACAGTAAATTCTGGTTTTCGTTTGTTTTGTTGTTATTTTCACATCAGCTCGTTGGGCTGTCACCTGGGTTCTATGAAATTGTGAGTCCTGCAGATAGGATCTTTGCATTTCTCCAAAAATTTCGCAGGACATCCTGAAAAGTGTTGCTCCCGGCTGGGACGGATTAGAACCAGGGGCCAGTGAGATGGCTCAGTCGGTAGAGGTGCTTGCCACCAAGTCTGATGACTTGAATTTGATCCCTGCAACCCACATGAGGGAAGGAGAGAGCTGACTCAGTTCCACTGACTTCGCCACAGAAGCTGTGGCACACACCCACTTCCTCATCCACCCATGCAACAAATAAACATAATAATCGAAAGTTTAAAACAAGACAAAATACCTAAAGGAAGTGAGTTTCTCCAGAAGGAAGAGGACCAGCATTGCTGGGGTGTGTCTGCCCTAAGGCTGCACTCCATCTTCTCCGGTCTTTGCCCTACTGTGGTTCGAGACATGTTTACTCAGGTTAGTCACTCTCGTTGAAAATTTCCTAGGAAGAGCGAAGGATTCTGTGGCCAATGTTTTGAAAGTATTACTAGGAGACGGAGGAAGCTGTAGGAGGTGGAAACCACTTTAGGTCATCAGGGAGTGGCCTTCAAGGAGACTGTGTGATTCCAGACCCTTCCTCTGTCTTTTACTTCCCAGGGTGAGTGGCTTGCTGTGTTGTATGCCCCTACCATGATATGTCATCACAGACACAAAGCAATGAGGCCACTTGATCATAGACTGATAGCTCTAAAACTGTGAGCCCACACAGTCCTTCTCTAAGCTGGTTGTTACAACAACTTGTAATAGAGCCACATACATGATCTCCTTTATTCCCTCTTCAGTAGCTGTGGGCCTTGGAAAGAAAATCGACCCGTCAGAGTTCAACCGCCTCCCACGGCTCCCATCTTCCCAGCCCGCCAACGCTGCCCATAAGGCAACCTGAAGAAACCTTGCCCTCAGACACTGCAAGCCTCTTTCTGACTCTGCACAGCTCACTTCCTGTCGGATTCATAGCTGGTCACTGGGTTGCCAAGAGGGCCAATACTGTGTTAGGCACGTGCTGTGGCTACTTGTCACGTGTTTCCCTGCTCCTGATGACGGAATGCGGCGCACTACCCTTAAGGTACCCACACCTCCACTCTCAAGCCCTGTGGAATGAGCAACCTAGACCCTATGGGGACCCATAACTCTTATGGGGGTCTTCTACAAGGAAGAGTGTGCCTGGGCTGTATGACTTAGGTCTATCCAGTCCCTGTGTTTGACACTTCTTCCACAAGACTTGATTTGTGATGGACAACATCCCTGGTCTGTTCTTGTGAAAAGCCACGTCCTAGGCCTTGGGCTCAGAGCCTTGAGGGGGAGTTTCATTTTCTCAAGCGGCCATGTTTGAGCCTGGTTCTTTTAGTGACCATCTTGAAACTTCTTGGGAGAAGGCTGGTCGAGGAATGGAATTACTACAAGAGGCGGAGAGACCCTACGCTACTGGGTCCGGCTGAGCCTGATGCCAGAAAACTCAAGACATTTCAGTCATGTGAGTCGCAAGTCTCTATGATGGTCCATCTGTCTTTGTGCTCTGTCCTGGTAACCAAAAAGCAACCGAGACATCAGGTGGCTTTGATGATGCTTCCTTGTGGCAGGGGCATGGGTGTGTGAGGGCTGCAATGGGTGATAAGGTTAGAGGATGAGGCTGCTGTCACATGGTCAGAATTGGACAACCCTTAGGTGGGCCACCTGATCCTTGAGATTATTGAGAATGTAGTCTTTCCTGACGTCAGGTGAGCCTGGGACTTGCTAAACAGGATCTCTGCTGCCCCAAGGAATCCATTTATGCTTCCAGAACTGCTGATAAAGCCAGATTCTTGGCCCGCAGCAGGACCATCCTCAAGGAACACTTTGGCCAGAGGAGAGTTGGTGAGTTCTGCATAGCTGAGGGTATGTGGAAGACCAGGAGCTGCTTCGGTTTATTAACTGGGGTGATGCGGGTGTGGGAAACACTAATATATCTTATAAGAAGGATTGAAGATGCCATCCAGTAGATCCATGTTTCTCTTAGACGGCCTAGAACAGGCCACAGACTGGTCATAGTGATGGGATAGATACCCTTTGCCTCTTTATACAGACCTACTTCTTTTTTTCATTTATTAATTTCACTTTAATTTACCAGCCGTGTGCCTGTGAGAGTGGGCTGGGTTCTGCAGCTCAGAAGCAGGATATCAGGCTTGAGTGGCAAGAGCTTTTACCAGCTTGGCCATCCTGCAGCACATGCACTGACCTGCTGTGGATATTGCTCTGTATGCTGTTGCTCTCATTGGTTAATAAATAAAATGCTGATTGGCCAGTAGCCAGGCAGGAAGTCTAGGCAGGACAAGCAGAGAAGAGAATTTTGGGAAGAGTCAGGGTCACCAGCCAGACACAGAGGAAGCAAGATGTGAAAGCAGAACTGAGAAAAGGCACCAAGCCACGTGGCTAAACATAGGTAAGAATTATGAGTTAATTTAAGTGTAAGAGCTAGTCAGTAATAAGCCTGAGCTAATGGCCGAGCAATTTTAATTAATATAAGCTTCTGAGTGATTATTTTATAAGCGGCTACAGGGTCTGTGGGGCTGGTCAGGACACAGGAAAACTTCAGTTACATCCCAGGACAGGTCCAGGGCCACCATTCCTTCCAGCTAACTTTAAACCATGAAAGAAATGCTTAATTCTTCCTAGCCATAACTAATGAATATAACATGATGGACAGTGTTAGTCACTGTCTCGAAAAACAAAAACAAAACAAAAAAACAAAAAACAAAGAAGAAGAAGAAGAAGAAGAAGAAGAAGAAGAAGAAGAAGAAGAAGAGAAGAAGAAGAGGAGGAAGGGACTGAAGTGTGTACAGATTAAGTGACCTCTCCAATGTCATAAAATTAGTGACCAGAGCTTTGAGATGGAGTACTCTGTACCTTTAAGCCTGTACCAAGGGCTGGCAGACATTTTCTGTTAAAGGGACAGGTAGGATTTTTTTTTTTTTTTTTTTTTTTAGACATGGTTTCTCTTTGTAGCTTTGGAGCCTTTCTTAGAATCCACTCTGTAGTTCACTCACAGAGATCCACCTGGCCCTGCCTCCCGAGTGCTGGGATTAAAGGCGTGCACCACCACCCCCCGGTTAGGGGACAGGTAGGATTTTAAACACTGAGGATGGCTAGACACAGTCTCTGCCATAGCTGCTTCCATTGCTGTCATGGCAACCTGTATATGCGCTCATGTGCTGCGTGCTAGTGCAGGTCTGTTTGAGGCCATCAGGTTGCACATCATGAAATACTCTTCTCTTGACTCCCAACTATTTGAAAACATAAGTAAAATGTGGCTTTTTTTTTTTTGTTGTTGTTGTTGTGTTTTTTGTTTGTCTGTGTTCGTGTCTCACACGGTCTTGCTATATCCATCAGTCCAGCCTCAAACATGTGATTTCCCTGTGCCTCAGTCTTCCGAGTTCCTGGGATTACAGGTTTAAAATCCGTTCTCGACTCACGTGCTGCGCATGGGTGATGTGTGGTGGCCTGACTCTGCCCTGTGATGTCCCAGATTCTGACACTTTCCTTTATCATCTTCATTTCCCAGCAATGAGTTGAGGAAGTTAAGGACTTGTGCAAAGTGTCCAGGCGGGGTCAGAATTTCTAGCTCTTGGGCTGCAGCTAGTCAAGAGGGCTAGTTGAGCAGGCAGGCAGGAGGCTGGACTCAGCATTGCCTGATTTACCTTGACTCAGTCAGCCCACCAAGAGCTGGTAGAACTTTCTTTCTTTTTTTTTTTTTTTTTTTTTTGGTTTTTCGAGACAGGGTTTCTCTGTGTAGCTTTGCACCTTTCCTGGAACTCACTTGGTAGCCCAGGCTGGCCTCAAACTCACAGAGATCCACCTGGCTCTGCCTCCCGAGTGCTGGGATTAAAGGCGTGCGCCACCACCGCCCAGCTGGTAGAACTTTCTTACTACCTCAGCAACTGAGTACAATAGCCTAGGGACGTGTTCTGGTTGGTGTGTGTGTGTGTGTGTGTGTGTGTGTGTGTGTGTGTGTGTGTGTGTGGTGGGGTTGTTATTGTTTGTTTTGTATTGTTTTTCAACTTGACACAGAGTTAACTGGGAAGAAGACTATTAATTGATAAAACACCTCCATCAGATTGGCCTGTAGGCAAGCCTGTGGGGCATTTTCTTGATGGATGATTAATGTGGAGGGCCCAGCTCACTGTGGGTGGTGCCACCTCTGGGAAGATGTGTAATGTGTAAGAGTGGACTGATCAAGCTGGGAGGAGCAAGCCAGTAAGCAGCATTCCTCCATGGCCTCTGCTTCAGTTCTGGCCTCCAGGTTCCTGCCTTGGTTTCACCTGATGATGGGCTATAACCTATAAACTGAGCTGGTTTTGATCATGATGTTTATCACAGCAATGGAAAGCAAACTAGATCAGAGCCCCTGCCCCACGGGCCTCAGCAGTCTCATTTCATACCCGACTGGGACTTGCAAGCAACATAAATGCTCTGCATTCCAAGCCTGGAGCCAGAGCCCCAGCAAAGCCCAGAGGTTGCTT